>NW_025780185.1:0-53383 GCF_021130785.1 Homalodisca vitripennis | reverse complement strand
AAAACGCTTACATAGTACATCAAAGGAAATGTAGTTTGGAAACTGTACCAAAGTTTTCACAATTTCTCGGACGACGATTGAAAGCTTTCACTGCCACAAATGTAGGCTTTCATTCGTTCATCTTCCGTAAGCAGATAATTTGAAAACGTGTTAGTTAACTTTTTCCGATTAAGTTTTTTTTTAAACAACTTACATTACAAAACGTATCGAAGATGCATAAGTAGAAGAATAGGGGAAATATGTTATGAATATTCCTACATTTCATAATTATTGACAAAGAGTTCAAATCACAAAACTGTATGTTTTATATGAAGATATACGTATTGCATTTAAAAAATAAATTTTGCGTTTTATGTCAACGATTCCATCTGTTAAAACTAATTTAAAATAGTTTAATATAAATATAAACTGGTATAAAATTATAAATTGGCTGAGCATTCGCATAACATATCGCACGTGGAGTTAAAGAATTAAAATTTCCGGCTGTGTGTCTATCTGCCTGCACGATATCTTGAAAACGAACCGACGTACTGTATATATATAATATATATATATATATATATATATATATATATATATATATGAAATATTATACAAAGCTTCACTTTGTACATTAGCTCAGCTTAATGATTCCGTGGGATGTGACTGAGCATTGGCTAATATATGTATTTGTCTTATGAGTGACTGTGTTGGCAAAAATGAAATAAACTCATAAAGAAGATGAGACAATATAGGTTTCTAATAGGTTTCATATAAACACACAAACGGATTGTTTTGTACAGAAAAACTGAAAAAATACAGTAGAAGTGAAAGTAAAAAATTAATAACTAGACGTGAATTCAGCGTACACTTGCTTTTTTATACCCTCTCTCTCTCTCTCTCCTCTCTCTCTCTCTCTCTTCTCTCTCTCTCTCTCTCTCTCAACTAACCTTTTATCATTGAAACACTTATATGAAACCTTATTCAATGAACAAAAGTGTGAATATAACATTTTGTATTGATTGTAATCTATACCCGAAAAAAAATAGTCATATGATGATGAAACTGGAATTAAAATTCTGAAATAAAATTAGAATGATTAGTTATATATTGGAATTTTGGCTGGTTGCCATAGAAGCCTAACTGGTTGACAAAGTTTCTGTGTTATTTTACAGAGGGAATATAAACTTTTCTTTTGTATTTGTAATTTGTCTGTCAACCTGACTTAAGAATATTTTGCGAATGAAAAAAAAACTATGGCCTTGAAATTTTGCAACCTTTTCAGAGCTTGTTATATTATAGGTGGTGTGGCCACACTCCAAGGTTCTACATTTAATTTTTTTGAACAATGTTATATTTTCTTATTGCACTTACGTATAGATTGGCCTTTCTGCTCTATGCCTTTTATTATTCCATTTCCAATGATCGCAGGGTCGCTGAGCCGAGACAAATGGCTAAATGTACTGGTAACTTTCGTGTTTTAATTTTGAACAAATGTGTGGTAAGCATGGTTAATGTAATATTCGACGACTTTTTTGTGGCATTGTAGTACTTTATAAAGCTGTTTCAAATCAATATCTATGTTATTCCTCTTATGAAAATATATCAGCACTACATATACTTCCTTGAATAGTAAAATTTTCTGTATTAAATCCATAAAACGTAGGAAGAACGGGGGGAAATTTTTCAGTATGTGACACAGGTGAGAAAGAAAGGCGGGGTTAATGAGGTACTCTGTTGTGTTTTGAGCACTTCAATTCTGGCACTCAGCACCTCCATTGACACTGTACAAACATCATCTCTAGTTTTCTTTAGTTGACCATCGTCGAAAGAAGTACATGAAGAAAATAATTTAGACGACGATTGTTGTAACAAACTAATTTCCATTGGTTTTATATATAACAAAATTGATGACATGAATGCCAATGCAATTTTTTGTAATAACAAACTATTAGGAGGATGTTTTGGTTTAATTAACAACATAGACTTTTAATCAAACCATATTAAATTCATGAAAAACTTTATATAGTCGATAACATTCTATAAATTATATATTAAATTTCTAAAATTAATTACTATTTTAAAGTGGTACACTAATTGTAATTCGAAACATACTTCTTCAACACTTGAGGTTGTGAGTTAGAGAATAAGAGTACATCATAGTTTTGCTTCGGCATTAGGGCTACTGCCACCCCTCCTCGCGGGTTAGCCAATATTGTCGGCCTCGCTCAGTGGAGAAGGGCGGTGAGTAATTGGTAGAGCGCCAGGACAACCAAGTTCTTGCGCAGTGACAGAGGACTACTAAGATTGACGGATACCCAGATGGTTACGGTTTGCTCGGTAATAAGGGCGCCACCTTGTTGATGGGGTGTGATAGTCGCAGGTCTCCAACAAGGAACAGTTTTCCTGCCCTCAGGTATGCTCAATCGAGACCACTACCATGCACGCAAGAACTATTAGGTTTACGACACTAAGCCTTAGGTACTTAAATTAGCCACAGATTTCGGTTGATTATTTTCTAATAGTAAGTTGCAAGGTCTCTAATTAAATATCAGGCAATTAGAAATTAAAACCAATATTTCACGTATTTCATTCTGTATTGCCTATTTCTCTCACAGTGCTAAGGTCTTAAACTAAATAAACAAATATATATTTAACTTAACTTAAACTTAACTCGTTGGCCAATTGAAATAAAAATAACGAAAAATTATTACGGTAGGGAGCGCTCCGATTACTAATACAAAAATTACAGTGGCCAAAATCATGATGACCATATTCCTTGAACTACAAAATTACAAAACAATAATTCACATGAATACATAATGGCTAGACATTAAATTAAAGTTGAGTCCCATTTGTCAACGTCGGAACTGGATCCACCCTGATGCAGTTATTTCAGGCCTAGTCCGATAGGTAGAGGCTCCACAATGACATTGACGGAGTTAGTCCGACCTCCCAGGGGAGCACGATGGAATAAGTAGTGTAAAGTCTACTCACCAACTGGACGGACCCAAAACACACACACGAGCCGTCGATTGTATCGTCCGTGCAATCCAATATTTAAACTTTAATTTCATAAAGTCAGTTTTATTAATTTTCTGCCGCTCATTGAAATCAGTAAACACTACTTATAATCAATCATGAAAACAATGTCAAAACTTAACTTAAAAAAACCAGCTGACTAAACAGCAAACATCTGTCACTATTGTTGGTGTAGTCTAACATACTCGTATTTAGCTTACAGCGGCCAGTAAAAATGTAAAGAAACGTTTAATGTATAAACATAAGTACATTAAAAAAGCGCAGAATCTGCCAATTACAATGATATACAATTATTGGTCTTAAACACAAAGCATAATTATTCTTGACACAGAAAAAATTAATTACGTTTGTTCTTACTTAAACTAATTAATTACAATAATTATAGTAAAGTGTATTGAGGTATTAACATAATGCATTAATGTATGCACTTTCACGGCAATGGTAGGTTATAAAATTTCATGACAACTGCCTTTACACTTATTCTGAGTAAAACTAAATAATATACAAACATTAGGACATAAAGTTACCGATTCAATTATTTATAGAAAAGTTAACAAGTTTAGTAAGGAAAATTTATGAGAGACGATGCAATTGTTACGAGATAATATCTCGGCCTAATTATGTACAATTTACAGAAACAATATGTGGTTACAGTATTTGACACTATGAACACGTATTTACAACTATTTATCTCCGTAAACTATTAAAAGACTAGATTAGTATTAATTTATTACAGATAACATATTAATTTCCTACGTCTATCGACAGGACTTGACAATCTTACTACGAGGTCCAAGGCTTAGTTTACCGTAGATATTTAATTCTGTAAAGACAAAATTATTATACTGAAATTTTACTAACTGACATACGCAAGCGACAAAATATCAATGGCATGGGTAATGGCTCACCTTAGCCTAACTCCTTTATTTTGAACAGCTGATTGGCGTCTAATCAGTGACCGTTCTGTTATTGCAGCAACAATGAATGCGCGCTTCTTTCATTTGGATGTAAAATTTCGTTATGCAGGAGTGATCAGTTCTACATAACAATTGCTCAGGTAAAACAGAAAAGTACACGTCACAAACACCCCCCCATCCGGCAGAAAATTTCCCAAATTTTCTTCACTGCCGAAATTTCTTTAAAGTCCGACACATGCCACTGGCCTATCTTCTTGCCGTCCATGTCCGCCAGCTTATAGATCAGAGGAGATACCTGTTCAACTATTACGTAGGGTCCAACATAGCGTGGTGCTAGTTTGGCTGCAAAGTAGTTAGTAGCATCAGACTGTACAAAGTTTCTTTTTCAAGACGACGTCTCCCACTCTATAAGTCACAGGTCGTCTGCGCAGGTTATAGCGTTTAGCATTTTTTTCATGGGCTGTTTTCAGTCTCTCTGAAACCTCTTGGAAAATGTCCTTAAGATCTCGTAGTTTTCTCACTAAAGGGACCACAATCCTCGGTAGAGGGTACACCCGAACCATCGTTAAGAACTTTCATATCCGTCTCTCCCGACGTAGCGAGTTCTCGCCCAAAGTTCAAAAACGCGGGTGAATGCTGTGTCACCTCATGATTGCGCGGTGCGGAGTGCAAAACCTATTTTTGGAATGAATTTGTCCCATTCCCGGTGGTTGTCTGTTACATAAGCTCGCAACATAGCAACGATATCCCCGATTAACCCTCTCTGCCGGGTTCGCCTGTGGGTGTCGACTTGCGTTCAGTAGTATCTTGACATTGTACTGTTTGGCAAGGTCCTTCACTGGTTTCCCGATGAACTCAGACCCGTTATCACATATGAAGTACCGTGGTACTCCGTAAACCATAAAGATGTCCTCTTCCAGGTGTTGAGACACGAGCCTTGCCGTAGCAGCTCGGATAGGTCGTGGGACTGAGTACTTAGTAAACGTGTCAGTAATAACCAACAGGTACTTAAAGCCTCTTACTGATCGTGGCAGAGGGCCAATCAGGTCTGCAGCGATCATCTGCCATGGAGAATCAACTGCACGTCTGCTGCCCATAAGGCCCGCAGGGAGTTGTTGGTCGTACTTAGTCCGTTGACATACAGCACATTTTGAAACATAAGTGGCTACATCCTTCCGCATTTTTGGCCAATAGTACAGCTGTTGGATACGTTTATAGGTCTTTGACACACCTTGATGTCCAGCAGTTGGAGTACCGTGGCATTCGAACAAGGCCTGGGATCTGAGATCTTTTGGAAGTACCAATCTCCAGTTTATCTTGGTGATGAAAACGAGGGTTCCAGGGTGCTCACATTCTTCCACAGTTTCTCCTCCTGAGTTCGCCACTGACAATACTTTTGAGGGCCCATTTTAACCTTGTGCAACATTCCTTTGTACCACTGGTCCTGTATTGTAGCTGGTATCTCAATCAAGTCACAATGAATCACGTCTGGATGAGAGGGTTCAGTCGATATCGGTGGAGTGGTCCGAAAGAGAAGATCTGGCACAAACGTTCTCTTGCCCCTTACGGTGTACTAGGTGAAAATCATAGGGCTGCAATCGCAGAGCCCAACGAGCCAGACGTCCTGTCGGGTCCTTCAAGTTACTTAGCCAAAGCAAACTATAGTGGTCTGTCACGACCGTGAACCTGGTTCCTTCCACGTAAGGCCGGAATTTCTCCACAGCAAAGATCACCGCAAGGCACTCCCTTTCAGTGGCCGAGAAGTTCTGCTCTTGCCGAGTTAATGTGCGGCTGGCATAGGCAACAACACTTTCTCCTTGCTCACTGTCTTGGCTAAGAACAGCGCCGATCCCCACGCCTGAGGCGTCACAGGAGATTGTGAAAGGCTTCGAAAAGTCTGGACAGGATAATATTGGAGCGCTAATCAGGCAGGATTTTACGTCCTGGAAGGCCATCTCGGCTTCTGGAGTCCATTCGAACTGATTTTCTCCGTTTCAGTAAGGAAGTCAAAGGAGTCATACGTGACGCGAAGTTGGGAATGAAGCGTCTGTACCACGAGGCCATTCCAGTAAATTGACGAACCTCCTTTTGGTTCCGGGGGATTGGGATATCCACAATCGCCTTTACCTTTTTAGGGTCGACTCGCAAACCCTCCCCACTGACAATATAGCCCAGGTACTTCAGTTCTCTCCTGCAAAACTTGCACTTTTCTCTATTGAGGGTGAGCTTTGCTTCACGAACTCTTCTAAATATCTCTTTCAAGGTTTTCAGATGGGACTCAAATGTAGATGTCACAACTATAATGTCGTCTAGATAGACGAAGACATTCGGCTCCAGCTCTGGTCCCAAGACTGTGTCTACGAAGCGCTGCCATGTTGCGGGAGCTCCGCACAGACCAAAGGGCATCGTGACGAACAGGTATAAGCCACGACCCGGTATTGCAAACGCGGTCTTCTCCTTACTTGCCTCGTCTAGTTTAATTTGCCAATAGGCGCTCTTAATGTCCAGGCTAGATAAGAATCGAACATCTCTCAATCTATCCAGGATAGCGGTCACCTGTGGTAGAGGGTAGGCGTCCTTTCGGCTCACTGCATTCACCGCCCTGAAGTCCACAACAAACCTTTTACTGCCATCAGGTTTATCCAGTAACATAATTGGCGAGGACCAGGCGCTTTGTGAAGGCTCTACAACCCCTAACTGCAACATGCGGTCTAGCTCCTCATTGATGAGTTTTTGACGAGCAGGGGATACATTGTAGTACCGCTGTTTGATTGGTGGCACACCCCCAGTGTCGATGACGTGCTTCACACGGTCTGTTCTACCCAATGTTGATGGCTCATCCTCGAAATGCTCCTCGAGAAGATCTTGTAGCCGTTTTCTCTCTGCTAGAGTTAGATTGTCTTCCAATGTGATTCCCTCAACATAACCACAAAATAAATTCACACTCTTCGTTGCAAAGTCCCACTTCCGATTGCGCATATCCGCAACAATGTGCATTATTTCCCAGAAGTCGATGCCTAGGATTAAGGTATGCTGCAGTGATGGTACAACGCAAACCTTTAGACTTTTAGTACGGCCCTGTAAAGTTATGGGTAGATTGACAAAGCCCTGGACCTCATGGCGTGTTGAGTCGGCTGTTTCTACAAAGCGTCCCACTGGCACTCTGAAGGCGAGCGGGAAACTGATTCAAAATCCACATTCCATGTCCACCTAAAAACGTTTGGGAAGCTCCCGAGTCTAAGAGGGCGGTAACTTCACGGCCAAACACCCTCACTTTCAAATAAGGCCTATGGTCTTCTTGTTGGCTATGAATGACATAGTTTATGGCCGGGATGGTCTCAGTATCCAAGGAGCCAGAACCACCTACTTCCTTTCTGACCCCTTGCCTTGCCCGTTTTTTGAGCAGCATTTTACACAGTCTCGTTTAAATACGTCCTCCTTTCCACAACCAAAAACAAAACCTTCGTTTTGGTTTACTACAAAACCTGAAGCGGTGGCCCTTATCTCCACAATTCCAGCAGACAGGGTCCTGGCGGTCTGAATTTGCAGACTGTACGCTGGCCACACGTCCGGATAAAGGTTTTCGTGGGTGGTTCTGATCGTGATAAGCAAGGTCCGGTTCAAGGGTATTTTCCCTTGTAGTTGCGGGCCTTATTCTAACCATACTTAGTCGGCCCGCTTCGGCTCTACGTCCCATGGATCTCAACTGTTCAAGAGTTTGAATGCTGCAAAGTGCCAATCGATCTTGCAGCTGAGGGTGCAGGTTATTATAGATCTGTGCTAAGCGAGTAGGTTCAGGAACAGCTACTGCTAATCTTCCATATAAACCCTCCATAGCGGCTATATACAGATCTATCGGCTCATTATCTCCCTGCAGCCGATTAAAGATTTCCTGATGAATTCTTATGTCATAATCCGCAGGCTGAAAGACTTCTTTGAGCTCCCTCGTCAACTGATGCCATGACTGAATCCGAATAGACGCAGCACGGTACCAGACAAGCGCTGATCCGGCAAATAAATCAACCGCAGACTCATATAGCTCTTGATGTGTGACTCCTCTTGCCCGACGAAGTTCTTCTACTCTCTCAAGAAATGCAGCGATACTTGGTCCGGAGTTGTCAAACTTTAGCCCCCACTTGTAGACTGGGACATATCTGGGCCGGGAACTAGCGCCTGTGTCGTTTCGAGTTAGTGAAAATCTGGGAAGGTAGTCGTCCTCTGGAGGTCCTCTTCTTTCTTGACCTCTCAAATCCTCTTGCGGGATTCTTTCTTCTGTTCTCTGCTGAGGTCCTCGAAGTCGCAGTTCTTCTAACTTCCATTTCTCTTCTTGCTGTCTTCGGGCTTCTTGCAGTCGTCCTTCTTCTTGTTTCCATCTTGCCTCCTGTTTTCTTCTTTCTTCTTGTAGTTTTCTCTCTTCCTTTTGGAGCCATTCCTCTTGATGACGCCTTTCCTGTTGCAGTTTTCTTTCTTCCCTATTCCGCCATTCCTCTAGAAGTTTCCTTTCTGTCGCCAGGTTCTCGTCGTCTTCAGTGGTTTTATTTGGTTTAAATGCCAACTCTAAAGTTTTGGGCAGTTCAAAATTAGTTTTCTTGCGCTCCATCCTCTGGTCGTTGAAGCTGTTGAAAACCACCTGCCGATGTCCTGGGATCCGGTTTGGTTCTTCGAATCAGAAGTCCCTCTAAAAGAATCCAATAGCTCCTTACTTCTACTCAGCAACTTTTCCTTACTTTCCGCTTGCTCACTATCAGAAGATGCCCCAATCGGAATTCTCTCCACTCGGAGATACATATGCCAAAGACGAGCCACAATACGAGGAAACTCGTTGTCATTATTCGTGCCTTCGTAATCACTCACTAGCGAAGATAAGTCCTGGTACTTCCCTTCGCATTCCTCCAATTCCGCATCGGCATCCAAAGAGTTTACAACGGTTTCATCAACCTGGGTATCAGCCGAAAAACATTGAGTCAGACGCTTCCTCAGTTCATTAGCGTTGCCATCGGTATCAACATTCCTAATTTTAAGTTCGTAGATAACCTCAGTCTTACGAAGATGATACGCATTCATCGTGAGGTAGGATACTAAAAATTCACCAGATAACCAGAATAATTCATACAGCCCACATGGAAATATCACCTCGCACTAATTTTAGCCAATCCTAAAAATGCAGTTCTTTCCAAACCAAATAACAACACTAGAATGCAACCAACGATTATGTAAGTTCACATCATCCTCAGTTTGTCATACCGGGGAAAAGTTCAAATCCAAAACAAAATTATTTATTTTATGTTTCGCAAAGAGGTATTTTTCCAATATTTAACTTAAGATCATGAACACTAGCAAAATTTAACACATAACCATTAACAAGACATTACCAGTGTTTCCCAATACTAAAAAACAACAAAAATACTAAATACTATCTTTCAAAAATATTTACACTACAAGTTCAATACAATTTTATATTCTGTGAAAGTCAGGTGCTAACACAAGGGGCCCCGCGTTGGGCGCCAGTTTGCCACCCCTCCTCGCGGGTTAGCAATATTGTCGGCCTCGCTCAGTGGAGAAGGGCGTGAGTATTGGTAGAGCGCCAGGACAACCAAGTTCTTGCGCAGTGACAGAGGACTACTAAGATTGACGGATACCCAGATGGTTACGGTTTGCTCGGTAATAAGGGCGCCACCTTGTTGATGGGGTGTGATAGTCGCAGGTCTCCAACAAGAAACAGTTTCCTGCCCTCAGGTATGCTCAATCGAGACCACTACCATGCACGCAAGAACTATTAGGTTTACGACACTAAGCCTTAGGTACTTAAATTAGCCACAGATTTCGGTTGATTATTTTCTAATAGTAAGTTGCAAGGTCTCGAATTAAATATCAGGCAATTAGAAATTAAAACCAATATTTCACGTATTTCATTCTGTATTGCCTATTTCTCTCACAGTGCTAAGGTCTTAAACTAAATAAACAAATATATATTTAAACTTAACTTAAACTTAACTCGTTGGCCAATTGAAATAAAAATACGAAAAATTATTACGGTAGGAGCGCTCCGATTACTAATACAAAATTACAGTGGCCAAAATCATGATGACCATATTCCTGAACTACAAAATTACAAAACAATAATTCACATGAATACATAATGGCTAGACATTAAATTAAAGTTGAGTCCCATTTGTCAACGTCGGAACTGGATCCACCCTGATGCAGTTATTCAGGCCTAGTCCGATAGGTAGAGGCTCCACAATGACATTGACGGAGTTAGTCCGACCTCCCAGGGGAGCACGATGGAATAAGTAGTGTAAAGTCTACTCACCAACTGGACGGACCCAAAACACACACACGAGCCGTCGATTGTATCGTCCGTGCAATCCAATATTTAAACTTTAATTTCATAAAGTCAGTTTTATTAATTTTCTGCCGCTCATTGAAATCAGTAAACACTACTTATAATCAATCATGAAAACAATGTCAAACTTAAACTTAAAAAAACCAGCTGACTAAACAGCAACATCTGTCACTATTGTTGGTGTGTCTAACATACTCGTATTTAGCTTACAGCGGCCAGTAAAATGTAAAGAAACGTTTAATGTATAAACATAAGTACATTAAAAAAGCGCAGAATCTGCCAATTACAATGATATACAATATTGGTTTTTAAACACAAAGCATAATTATTCTGACACAGAAAAATTAATTACGTTTGTTCTTACTTAAACTAATTAATTACAATAATTATAGTAAAGTGTATTGAGGTATTAACATAATGCATTAATGTATGCACTTTCACGGCAATGGTAGGTATAAATTTCATGACAACTGCCTTTACATTATTCTGAGTAAAACTAAATAATATACAAACATTAGGACATAAAGTTACCGATTCAATTATTTATAGAAAAGTTAACAAGTTTAGTAAGGAAATTTATGAGAGAGACGATGCAATTGTTACGAGATAATATCTCGGCCTAATTATGTACAATTTACAGAAACAATATGTGGTTACAGTATTTGACACTATGAACACGTATTTACAACTATTTATCTCCGTAAACTATTAAAAGACTAGATTAGTATTAATTTATTACAGATAACATATTAATTTCCTACGTCTATCGACAGGACTTGACAATCTTACTACGAGGTCCAAGGCTTAGTTTACCGTAGATATTTAATTCTGTAAAGACAAAATTATTATACTGAAATTTTACTAACTGACATACGCAAGCGACAAAATATCAATGGCATGGTAATGGCTCACCTTAGCCTAACTCCTTTATTTGAACAGCTGATTGGCGTCTAATCAGTGACCGTTCTGTTATTGCAGCAACAATGAATGCGCGCTTCTTCATTTGGATGTAAAATTTCGTTATGCAGAGTGATCAGTTCTACATAACAATTGCTCAGGTAAAACAGAAAAGTACACGTCACAAACACCCCCCATCCGGCAGAAAATTTCCCAAATTTTCTTCACTGCCGAAATTTCTTTAAGTCCGACACATGCCACTGGCCTATCTTCTTGCCGTCCATGTCCGCCAGCTTATAGATCAGAGGAGATACCTGTTCAACTATTACGTAGGGTCCAACATAGCGTGGTGCTAGTTTGGCTGCAAAGTAGTTAGTAGCATCAGACTGTACAAAGTTTCTTTTCAAGACGACGTCTCCCACTCTATAAGTCACAGGTCGTCTGCGCAGGTTATAGCGTTTAGCATTTTTTTCATGGGCTGTTTTCAGTCTCTCTGAAACCTCTTGGAAAATGTCCTTAAGATCTCGTAGTTTCTCACTAAAGGGACCACAATCCTCGGTAGAGGGTACACCCGAACCATCGTTTAAGAACTTCATATCCGTCTCCCGACGTAGCGAGTTCTCGCCCAAAGTTCAAAAACGCGGGTGAATGCTGTGTCACCTCATGATGCGCGGTGCGGAGTGCAAAACCTATTTTTGGAATGAATTTGTCCCATTCCCGGTGGTTGTCTGTTACATAAGCTCGCAACATAGCAACGATATCCCGATTAACCCTCTCTGCCGGGTTCGCCTGTGGGTGTCGACTTGCGTTCAGTAGTATCTTGACATTGTACTGTTTGGCAAGGTCCTTCACTGGTTTCCCGATGAACTCAGACCCGTTATCACATATGAAGTACCGTGGTACTCCGTAAACCATAAAGATGTCCTCTTCCAGGTGTTGAGACACGAGCCTTGCCGTAGCAGCTCGGATAGGTCGTGGGACTGAGTACTTAGTAAACGTGTCAGTAATAACCAACAGGTACTTTAAAGCCTCTTACTGATCGTGGCAGAGGGCCAATCAGGTCTGCAGCGATCATCTGCCATGGAGAATCAACTGCACGTCTGCTGCCCATAAGGCCCGCAGGGAGTTGTTGGTCGTACTTAGTCCGTTGACATACAGCACATTTTGAAAACATAAGTGGCTACATCCTTCCGCATTTTTGGCCAATAGTACAGCTGTTGGATACGTTTATAGGTCTTTGACACACCTTGATGTCCAGCAGTTGGAGTACCGTGGCATTCGAACAAGGCCTGGGATCTGAGATCTTTTGGAAGTACCAATCTCCAGTTATCTTGGTGAAACGAGGGTTCCAGGGTGCTCACATTCTTCCACAGTTTCTCCTCCTGAGTTCGCCACTGACAATACTTTTGAGGGCCCATTTTAACCTTGTGCAACATTCCTTTGTACCACTGGTCCTGTATTGTAGCTGGTATCTCAATCAAGTCACAATGAATCACGTCTGGATGAGAGGGTTCAGTCGATATCGGTGGAGTGGTCCGAAAGAGAAGATCTGGCACAACGTTCTCTTGCCCCTTACGGTGTACTAGGTGAAAATCATAGGGCTGCAATCGCAGAGCCCAACGAGCCAGACGTCCTGTCGGGGTCCTTCAAGTTACTTAGCCAAAGCAAACTATAGTGGTCTGTCACGACCGTGAACCTGGTTCCTTCCACGTAAGGCCGGAATTTCTCCACAGCAAAGATCACCGCAAGGCACTCCCTTTCAGTGGCCGAGAAGTTCTGCTCTTGCCGAGTTAATGTGCGGCTGGCATAGGCAACAACACTTTCTCCTTGCTCACTGTCTTGGCTAAGAACAGCGCCGATCCCCACGCCTGAGGCGTCACAGGAGATTGTGAAAGGCTTCGAAAAGTCTGGACAGGATAATATTGGAGCGCTAATCAGGCAGGATTTTACGTCCTGGAAGGCCATCTCGGCTTCTGGAGTCCATTCGAACTGATTTCTCCGTTTCAGTAAGGAAGTCAAAGGAGTCATACGTGACGCGAAGTTGGGAATGAAGCGTCTGTACCACGAGGCCATTCCAGTAAATTGACGAACCTCCTTTTGGTTCCGGGGGATTGGGATATCCACAATCGCCTTTACCTTTTTAGGGTCGACTCGCAAACCCTCCCCACTGACAATATAGCCCAGGTACTTCAGTTCTCTCCTGCAAAACTTGCACTTTTCTCTATTGAGGGTGAGCTTTGCTTCACGAACTCTTCTAAATATCTCTTTCAAGGTTTTTCAGATGGGACTCAAATGTAGATGTCACAACTATAATGTCGTCTAGATAGACGAAGACATTCGGCTCCAGCTCTGGTCCCAAGACTGTGTCTACGAAGCGCTGCCATGTTGCGGGAGCTCCGCACAGACCAAAGGGCATCGTGACGAACAGGTATAAGCCACGACCCGGTATTGCAAACGCGGTCTTCTCCTTACTTGCCTCGTCTAGTTTAATTTGCCAATAGGCGCTCTTAATGTCCAGGCTAGATAAGAATCGAACATCTCTCAATCTATCCAGGATAGCGGTCACCTGTGGTAGAGGGTAGGCGTCCTTTCGGCTCACTGCATTCACCGCCCTGAAGTCCACAACAAACCTTTTACTGCCATCAGGTTTATCCAGTAACATAATTGGCGAGGACCAGGCGCTTTGTGAAGGCTCTACAACCCCTAACTGCAACATGCGGTCTAGCTCCTCATTGATGAGTTTTTGACGAGCAGGGGATACATTGTAGTACCGCTGTTTGATTGGTGGCACACCCCCAGTGTCGATGACGTGCTTCACACGGTCTGTTCTACCCAATGTTGATGGCTCATCCTCGAAATGCTCCTCGAGAAGATCTTGTAGCCGTTTTCTCTCTGCTAGAGTTAGATTGTCTTCCAATGTGATTCCCTCAACATAACCACAAAATAAATTCACACTCTTCGTTGCAAAGTCCCACTTCCGATTGCGCATATCCGCAACAATGTGCATTATTTCCCAGAAGTCGATGCCTAGGATTAAGGTATGCTGCAGTGATGGTACAACGCAAACCTTTAGACTTTTAGTACGGCCCTGTAAAGTTATGGGTAGATTGACAAAGCCCTGGACCTCATGGCGTGTTGAGTCGGCTGTTTCTACAAAGCGTCCACTGGCACTCTGAAGGCGAGCGGGAAACTGATTCAAAATCCACATTCCATGTCCACCTAAAAACGTTTGGGAAGCTCCCGAGTCTAAGAGGGCGGTAACTTCACGGCCAAACACCCTCACTTTCAAATAAGGCCTATGGTCTTCTTGTTGGCTATGAATGACATAGTTTATGGCCGGGATGGTCTCAGTATCCAAGGAGCCAGAACCACCTACTTCCTTTCTGACCCCTTGCCTTGCCCGTTTTTTGAGCAGCATTTTACACAGTCTCGTTTAAATACGTCCTCCTTTCCACAACCAAAACAAAACCTTCGTTTTGGTTTACTACAAAACCTGAAGCGGTGGCCCTTATCTCCACAATTCCAGCAGACAGGGTCCTGGCGGTCTGAATTTGCAGACTGTACGCTGGCCACACGTCCGGATAAAGGTTTTCGTGGGTGGTTCTGATCGTGATAAGCAAGGTCCGGTTCAAGGGTATTTTCCCTTGTAGTTGCGGGCCTTATTCTAACCATACTTAGTCGGCCCGCTTCGGCTCTACGTCCCATGGATCTCAACTGTTCAAGAGTTTGAATGCTGCAAAGTGCCAATCGATCTTGCAGCTGAGGGTGCAGGTTATTATAGATCTGTGCTAAGCGAGTAGGTTCAGGAACAGCTACTGCTAATCTTCCATATAAACCCTCCATAGCGGCTATATACAGATCTATCGGCTCATTATCTCCCTGCAGCCGATTAAAGATTTCCTGATGAATTCTTATGTCATAATCCGCAGGCTGAAAGACTTCTTTGAGCTCCCTCGTCAACTGATGCCATGACTGAATCCGAATAGACGCAGCAACGGTACCAGACAAGCGCTGATCCGGCAAATAAATCAACCGCAGACTCATATAGCTCTTGATGTGTGACTCCTCTTGCCCGACGAAGTTCTTCTACTCTCTCAAGAAATGCAGCGATACTTGGTCCGGAGTTGTCAAACTTTAGCCCCCACTTGTAGACTGGGAACATATCTGGGCCGGGAACTAGCGCCTGTGTCGTTTCGAGTTAGTGAAAATCTGGGAAGGTAGTCGTCCTCTGGAGGTCCTCTTCTTTCTTGACCTCTCAAATCCTCTTGCGGGATTCTTTCTTCTGTTCTCTGCTGAGGTCCTCGAAGTCGCAGTTCTTCTAACTTCCATTTCTCTTCTTGCTGTCTTCGGGCTTCTTGCAGTCGTCCTTCTTCTTGTTTCCATCTTGCCTCCTGTTTTCTTCTTTCTTCTTGTAGTTTTCTCTCTTCCTTTTGGAGCCATTCCTCTTGATGACGCCTTTCCTGTTGCAGTTTTCTTTCTTCCCTATTCCGCCATTCCTCTAGAAGTTTCCTTTCTGTCGCCAGGTTCTCGTCGTCTTCAGTGGTTTTATTTGGTTTAAATGCCAACTCTAAAGTTTTGGGCAGTTCAAAATTAGTTTCTTGCGCTCCATCCTCTGGTCGTTGAAGCTGTTGAAAACCACCTGCCGATGTCCTGGGATCCGGTTGGTTCTTCGAATCAGAAGTCCCTCTAAAAGAATCCAATAGCTCCTTACTTCTACTCAGCAACTTTTCCTTACTTTCCGCTTGCTCACTATCAGAAGATGCCCCAATCGGAATTCTCTCCACTCGGAGATACAGATGCCAAAGACGAGCCACAATACGAGGAAACTCGTTGTCATTATTCGTGCCTTCGTAATCACTCACTAGCGAAGATAAGTCCTGGTACTTCCCTTCGCATTCCTCCAATTCCGCATCGGCATCCAAAGAGTTTACAACGGTTTTCATCAACCTGGGTATCAGCCGAAAAACATTGAGTCAGACGCTTCCTCAGTTCATTAGCGTTGCCATCGGTATCAACATTCCTAATTTTAAGTTCGTAGATAACCTCAGTCTTACGAAGATGATACGCATTCATCGTGAGGTAGGATACTAAAAATTCACCAGATAACCAGAATAATTCATACAGCCCACATGGAAATATCACCTCGCACTAATTTTAGCCAATCCTAAAAATGCAGTTCTTTCCAACCAAATAACAACACTAGAATGCAACCAACGATTATGTAAGTTCACATCATCCTCAGTTTGTCATACCGGGGAAAGTTCAAATCCAAAACAAAATTATTTATTTTATGTTTTCGCAAAGAGGTATTTTTTCCAATATTTAACTTAAGATCATGAACACTAGCAAAATTTAACACATAACCATTAACAAGACATTACCAGTGTTTCCCAATACTAAAAAACAACAAAAATACTAAATACTATCTTTCAAAAATATTTACACTACAAGTTCAATACAATTTTATATTCTGTGAAAGTCAGGTGCTAACACAAGGGGCCCCGCGTTGGGCGCCAGTTTGCCACCCCTCCTCGCGGGTTAGCAATATTGTCGGCCTCGCTCAGTGGAGAAGGGCGTGAGTATTGGTAGAGCGCCAGGACAACCAAGTTCTTGCGCAGTGACAGAGGACTACTAAGATTGACGGATACCCAGATGGTTACGGTTTGCTCGGTAATAAGGGCGCCACCTTGTTGATGGGGTGTGATAGTCGCAGGTCTCCAACAAGGAACAGTTTCCTGCCCTCAGGTATGCTCAATCGAGACCACTACCATGCACGCAAGAACTATTAGGTTTACGACACTAAGCCTTAGGTACTTAAATTAGCCACAGATTTCGGTTGATTATTTTCTAATAGTAAGTTGCAAGGTCTCTAATTAAATATCAGGCAATTAGAAATTAAAACCAATATTTCACGTATTTCATTCTGTATTGCCTATTTCTCTCACAGTGCTAAGGTCTTAAACTAAATAAACAAATATATATTTAACTTAACTTAAACTTAACTCGTTGGCCAATTGAAATAAAAATACGAAAAATTATTACGGTAGGAGCGCTCCGATTACTAATACAAAATTACAGTGGCCAAAATCATGATGACCATATTCCTGAACTACAAAATTACAAAACAATAATTCACATGAATACATAATGGCTAGACATTAAATTAAAGTTGAGTCCCATTTGTCAACGTCGGAACTGGATCCACCCTGATGCAGTTATTCAGGCCTAGTCCGATAGGTAGAGGCTCCACAATGACATTGACGGAGTTAGTCCGACCTCCCAGGGGAGCACGATGGAATAAGTAGTGTAAAGTCTACTCACCAACTGGACGGACCCAAAACACACACACGAGCCGTCGATTGTATCGTCCGTGCAATCCAATATTTAAACTTTAATTTCATAAAGTCAGTTTTATTAATTTTCTGCCGCTCATTGAAATCAGTAAACACTACTTATAATCAATCATGAAAACAATGTCAAACTTAACTTAAAAAAACCAGCTGACTAAACAGCAACATCTGTCACTATTGTTGGTGTGTCTAACATACTCGTATTTAGCTTACAGCGGCCAGTAAAATGTAAAGAAACGTTTAATGTATAAACATAAGTACATTAAAAAAGCGCAGAATCTGCCAATTACAATGATATACAATATTGGTCTTAAACACAAAGCATAATTATTCTGACACAGAAAAATTAATTACGTTTGTTCTTACTTAAACTAATTAATTACAATAATTATAGTAAAGTGTATTGAGGTATTAACATAATGCATTAATGTATGCACTTTCACGGCAATGGTAGGTATAAATTTCATGACAACTGCCTTTACATTATTCTGAGTAAAAACTAAATAATATACAAACATTAGGACATAAAGTTACCGATTCAATTATTTATAGAAAAGTTAACAAGTTTAGTAAGGAAATTTATGAGAGACGATGCAATTGTTACGAGATAATATCTCGGCCTAATTATGTACAATTTACAGAAACAATATGTGGTTACAGTATTTGACACTATGAACACGTATTTACAACTATTTATCTCCGTAAACTATTAAAAGACTAGATTAGTATTAATTTATTACAGATAACATATTAATTTCCTACGTCTATCGACAGGACTTGACAATCTTACTACGAGGTCCAAGGCTTAGTTTACCGTAGATATTTAATTCTGTAAAGACAAAAATTATTATACTGAAATTTTACTAACTGACATACGCAAGCGACAAAATATCAATGGCATGGTAATGGCTCACCTTAGCCTAACTCCTTTATTTGAACAGCTGATTGGCGTTCTAATCAGTGACCGTTCTGTTATTGCAGCAACAATGAATGCGCGCTTCTTCATTTGGATGTAAAAATTTCGTTTATGCAGAGTGATCAGTTCTACATAACAATTGCTCAGGTAAAACAGAAAAGTACACGTCACACTACCCGATGTTCATCATACGGCTTCGGATAACCAGTCCTTCTGGTGAGGTAACCGAGTATCAGATATTAAGCGTCTCTGAAACAATAACATTTAGCACTGAAGTCTGCGTTAAAATTTAATAGACATACAAAAAATATTACATACCTTGTGGTTCTAATTCATTCCTTGAAAACATCAAACCGATAATATATACCACAAAAGAGAAGAGTAAAAGAGTCTCTTTTATAATCAAACCTGAAAATTGTTATTTCCACGACCAATGCTTAAAGGGGATATAAAGGGATTGTGGTTTTTATTTTATACAAAGTTTTGTGTTCTATTTACTTTTAAATATTGATGATATTATTCAAAGACTCATAGGCATTACTTTTACGGTCCTTTGATTCACTTTTAATGTCATATACATTATCTTCAATGTATTATCTTTCCTGTAAAATAAAATCTCACCCCAATCCTAATGCAAATAATCAAGGTATTAATGGTTACATAATTTAATAGATTCTTTATCGTTTTATCACTAATTAAAAAGTGATTTCCTCAGCCTACAAAGGTTATATTTAGTATTTTAAATTAGTAGTAAATTACTGTTGTTTTTTTAAATAACTTTACAAATGTGTACAACAATCAATACTATGAAACAATAATGTGTGTACTTAAACGGAGGTAACGTATATTTAACTGACATTTCATGGCATTTTCTGCAGTATTATCAAACGATTATGTTTTCCAACTGTCAATGTAGAGACTGCAATCGGGTTGAACAGTTTTTTTTGCGAGAGCTTTAAATGAATATAGATTATTTCAATGGCATAGTTCTGTCATTATCTTATTATATATAATTTTGGTTGTAGTTTTTTGCATTGGTGAGTTATACAACGGAAATTATACAACAAATTGTCATATCATTCTTTTATATAGTAAAATAAACATTTACGTTACTTTCTGCTACTTTAGAGTGAAATATTTGTTAAGATTTATTAGGTGTATTTTTTCTATTGGAAATTTAAAGGCCAATGAGACCTATAGGTTTTTACGTGTTTAGCTACTTAAATAGATGAAAGGTACTAAGTTTTTATTTTATTTTGTTTGTGTACTGTGTTCCAATAATATTATAATTGATTGATTAATTTACTATACCTATAACAAATCTTAATGGCCTATGTTAATTAGTGATAATATAATAATTTAAACAATTTTTATTAATGAGGGCAAAATTAATTATTATACTATAATCTAATAAAACATAGTGCCATTTACAATTCAGTTATATTAACAAGAAACCGTTATAGAACTCATTTTACCATATAACAATTTAAAAAAATATTTCAGTTAATATTGATACCATTAAAAGTAGAGAGAGTTACAATCTTGTTTAAAAAGTGCGTATGACAACATATACATCAACTTCATCAGATCAGACTCAAAGAGTGGACAAGGAAGTGTTCGGTAATCCCTTAATGAAGGTGTCCTAGTGAGGGATTATAGTAAATACTGGAGATTTGCTTTATACCCATCACTCAAGTGGTATTTGTACAAGAGATGTAAACTTTATGCCTTTGCATTAATGTGAATTTGGAATGACGAAATTTAAAATTCTATAGTTCAAACTATGATACTGAACAAAACCAAAGCCTTATGTTCAATATATGTTGTGATTCAACCCTTGCTGAAAAATGTTAATAAATTTATTGCCATTAATAAAAATGTTATAAATGTAAAAGTAATTTAACAGGTATTTGTTCTACATATTATATGTTAATTTACTTATCAAATATATATGATATGGAAAGAGAAAAATACTAAATAAGTTAATCGAAAAAAGTTAAATAAATTTAACATGCTCCCCCGGCAAGTGAGACACTGGCTCAAGTTCCAGCTTATATATATATATAAAAAAAACTTTCTTGACTTTATTTAGAACTTAACCATCTGCATATATATAAATTTATAAGGTTAATATAAATAAGAGTCGGAGAAATGTCTCATTTAGCCGCTAGCCGCCATTTTGTATACACTAAATTATTATCTCTAAAAATTACTTAGCTAAGTAAACTAAATTTGAGCATAAGTTTAAATAGACAAGTAGAATTTAAAAAAAAATTGTTATGTTATCTTTAATATTAAAAATATTGCGGTCTGTTGAAATTTTTTTTAGTAAAACAACAAACATACCAGTTTAGGTGTAAAACATTCGAACAAATCAAACATTTAATCAATTTTTACACAATTCCAACGGTACATAATAATTATAATTATGTGCATGTCTAATAATATTCATAGATGAAACAAAAAGTCTATAACTTGTTTATCTTTTATATATATTTTATTAAGTAGTAAGCATAAATGTATATAATCTAAATAATTATTTTAATACTTATTACACCATACAACGAAAATTTCACTCAGAGTCTCGTCAATAATGTAGTAACTTTCGTTGTACCACGCCCAAACAATAACAATGACTTCCTTGCCTCAGGACGGTACAATCTTAAACTTCTGTAATAATACAAGACCAATTTTCTCCTGAATACAACACAGATCACATTGTTCACTGGCTAAGTTTCTATAATCATTTTTGTGAATAAAAAAATATTTAAAAACAATTTGGATATTTGATTTGCACGATTAGTTTTACGTCTATTTAAAGTCTACGTATTAGTTGTTATACATAAACTTTCTTTATTTATAGTTTTGAGTGCAGTTATTCATTTTGGAGTTTGATAATATAATTTTTAAAACCATTTACAGCTTTTTTTTAGAATAAATTATTCTCGGCCTAAATAAATCTTGTTTTTATAAAATCATTTTTTTTTAATGTTTATAAATCTATCGTTGGAATAGTAATTGTTTTAACTCTGTTATGTCAAATCTACTTAATACAATGACTCAACTGAGTTCCCAACATGCAAATTTCTCTCAGGAATATGGGAGGTTTAGTCTTTGCACAACCAATAAATCGTTTAAAACGTTTCTCTGTGTGATTGATGAGTGGTGCATTATTGTTTAATTCGGCTTCAAATTCTTTCCTATCATATTTTTATGTAGTGTTCGTAAATAGGCTTGATCATTTTAAATAATAAAATGTTTATAAATTTACAATACATATAATGTAAATCGTACTTTAAATGTACTAGTTGAGTTTTTTCTTGTAGAAGTCTAAGTTCAGAGTAAGTATTTTAAAAACAAATCTATGAAAACAACCGATAGTGAAGCAATTAGTAAAACATGACTGCTATCAACTTAACTGAAACAAAATAAAAACGTGCTATAGAATCATAATTTTTACCAAATTTGTATTTAAAATGTTTTAACGGTAAAACAATATTTAAAGATATTTGTATAAACAGATAAAAAGCACATTACACCTTTAATTATTCTATAGCAAGCAGAATTAAAATTGCAAGTACGAGTAAACCAGTATAGGCATACGAAATCCTTGAGACTGTCCTGAATTCTTTTAGTGATACATTTTAGTGATGGCTAGTTATTTTGGTATGTTAATAATTTATGGAATTTAAGATTTAAAGTTGGAAATTCAAAATTCGAAGTTTAAATCCAGATTTTTCAAACTTCCCATTCTCCTTCAAGGTCTTTGCAGATGTGTTGGTTAATAATATTTTGTATATAAAAGGTTCAACAAAATGGAATACAACCAACCATGTACTAAGATTATATAATTGTTAGTCTTTTCATTGATAAGAAAAAAGAAATTGATAGTCCTACCATTGAGGTGGTAAGCCTGGCCTATATTTGTTGCTAACAAAATTATAGTGCTCCGTATTTAGTATTAAATTAAAGGGTTTATCCGCTATATAGACATATTATTATTTTTTTTAGAACATGCCTGATGTAACTCTCAACACATTCACATTGCTACTAGACGTTGAAAACCGGAGCCTAGTGAGTGCAGTTTTAGTTTAGATAACTCATTTAACCTTGGCCATAAAATCTGACAAGCTATCACAGGGTCACGTCGCCCGCCTGGAAGTTTGCGCATGCGCACTGCGGTCCATTGCAGCCAAATACGCCGCGCGGGATTCCCCTTGCTACCCGCCCAACCTAGAAGGCGGCGTGTACACAAATCGACGCGTCCGTCGCGTCGCCTGCATTTCACTGGCGTCTTGGTTCCTGATACCATCCGCAACACACAACTGCTCTGCAAACTATATACTCAGAACTTGCAGGCATAAATTATCAGATCACAATGTATGAAATCGAAACTACCCGCAACGGAAAACCAAATATATTATTTAAAAACTATAAGTATAGAGAGAGCTATACGGTGAAGACTGGCGAGATAGTCTGGCGCTGCCTGGGCCGGACATGCGGAGCCTCAATAAAAACGGACGCCGAAAAAACTTCCGTAACAGTGACACACAGTAGGCACACTGGCCCGCACCCTGTCACTATGAGGACACTGACGTCTCCAAATACATCTCCGCATCTGAGTGGTGGATCGACGGCCTCCTCAACCTCACCAGCGGAATCGCCCGCAGTTTCCACCCCCGGTCGTCCTGCCACGCCAACCGAGCACGTTTCTAATGCCGTGGCACCTGTCAGCTCTTCATCCTTGTGTGAGCTGCCAGCGTCGATGCCAGGGGTGGCGGACCTGGTCATTGAGAATGGCGAACTCAAAGATCTGGTACAGCAACTTAAGGATCAGCTGAAGTGTGTCCTAGACCACTCAATAGAATCAGACACACGACTGCTGCAGTACACAGATCAGGTGTTCGTGGCTAATTCCTCGCGGCCTGACTCTCCGAGCCGCGCCGCGGACTGCGGAGTACAGTGTGACCTGCTGTCCGACTGCAGGGACCCGCGCTGTGCTGACACCAGGGACCTCGTGGGCAGCCTCAAGGTCACCATTGAGGTTCTGGAGGCTGAGCTCCAATGCCTGAAGGAGGGGGCGGCACGTTGCGAGTGTGGAGGAGGAGTGCTGGAGACGGAATGGACTATCAACAGCAAGAAACGCCTTCCGATTACTACGGAGAACAGGGATGCCGCAGCGAGCGGTAAATCAGAGAAAGAACCTCCCAAATCCCAGAGGCGGAAGACTGATGACGGGCGTCAAAAACGGCGAAGAAAGAAGAAACGAGCCATAAAATAACTAAACACCTTAACGCCTTATCAGACCATCACACCAACCGCAAAACTCCACTGTCCTTCTCTTCCATCCTCATAGACGGAGACAGCCACAGCCGCGGTTTGGCTGTTCTGGTGCAGCGGATGGTGGCCCGAGGGACTGCGGTGCAGGGAGCTAAACTCCAAGAAGTGGCGTCCGACACCCCACCTCCATCGGATAGTTGTTGCGCCATCATTGCCGGTACTAACAATGTTGCCGCCGGTTAGCAGGTGAACATCTACCAACACCTGGAGCGGCGCATCACCAGCAAGCTGAGGACTGCCGGCGGGGTTGTCGTCGCTACTCTGCCCCATAGACACGATCTGCCTGCGAGCCATCCTGTCAACCTGGAGACCGCGTGAGTAAAGTCGTACATCGAGGAGCTGTGCGTGAGGCATCGTGGGACAGAAGTACTCGACTTCAGCCTCATCGGCAGAGAGGCCTTCACACCGCGCGGGATGCACCTCAAGCCCACACACAAACACCTGCTGGCCGAGCTGCTGCTGGAGTGTGTGGAAAGGTTGGACCACGCAGTCACCCTGGCACCGCCCGCTGGCCCCTGCGGGCCGCCGCCGCCGGCCCAGCCGGGATCGCCCGCCTCCCATGTGTCACCAGCTCCTCCTGAACCACCGGTCCGGACCATGGCCTAAGACACCTTCACCGAGGCGGTGAAGAGCCCACGCCCAGCCAACCTTCACTACAGTGATGATTCTGGACAAAAAACTGTCGGTTTTTAACCAATGTAAAAGAAGGATAGACACATCAGAACCAGAGCGTCAAAATTTGCGTCAAACATTCCACAGAAAACATCAAACCAAAAAAATTCAAAATTCAACCAACATTTTTTCGGTTGTGCATCAAAATGCACAGACTGCCACCAACAAAGCAGACAAGCTGTCGCTCATGGCACGCGAACTGCATCCTGACGTTTTTGTTATTTCTGAACATGGTTTCAAACCTGAAACATTCAGACTGTTCAGGATTGACAACTATAAATTGGCAACATCTTACGACCGAACTCATTTTAAAGGGGGAGGTGTGGCAATTTTCGTAAAATCTGATATTGAATTCCTTCCAAACAAGTTAACTCACAGTTGTGATTTAGATTTTGAAGTGTATGGAATAAAAATCGGCCTGAAATTCTGATGACAAAATTACAATTATTCGTTTATATCGTTCTCCAAACGGATGCAGCAATATTTTTTTTAAATTTTGAATATCTTCTCAATTCCATCTGTTTGAAGTCGTCCAAGTTTATCATAACTGGCGACTTTAACATTGATGTTTTATACCACACCCAACCCCCTGACCCAGCGGCTACGCGACATCCTAAATTCTTTCGGATTGCTCTGGTCAGTAAACACGCCAACACGAGTGACCGCCACATCGAGTAAAACCATCGACAACGTCACCACAAACATTCCAAACACCTCAGTCACTGTTTTCAATGCGGCCATCTCTGACCGCTTCGCTCAGGAGACCACTATCAGTAACTTTGAGCCAGAAATTGAACACCCGTCATCCAAAATCAAAAGAGACACTAGCTCGGAAAACATTGCCCTTTTGAATACGTTTTCAAAAAATGAGTCCTGGTCGATTTTAGACAATCTTGAAAGCGTATGAAGCTTAAACTGCGTTTCATAATCTTTTTGTTTATCACTTAAATGTAACTTGTCCTTTCAAAAATTTTAAAGAGCGCAAACAAGCAAAACAAAATTCTTGGGTGACGAAGGGTATTTTAGAATTACGAGAACGGCTCAAGTTTTACCATTCGATTTACATTAGCACCGAAAATGAACAATTTAAAACTTTTTTTTTTTAGAAATTTCAAGAACAAATATCGGAAAACAATAAAATATGCAAAAGCACATGAAATCGAAACAAAATTTAAAAATTGCGAAAACTTTTCCAAAACTGCTTGGGGAATTATTAAAAATGTAACAACACAGCCAAATTGATAAAAAAAAATTCCAAATTCCAAAGCTCAAAATCCAGGACGAAATCATTTCAGATCCCTCTAAAGTGCCCAGTGAATTCAACTCATTTTTTTCATCTGTTGCATCACTTGACCCATCATTCAAAGGCCTCAATTGCAGGTAAGTGTCATCGATGGGACTGGTCTCATCCATGGCACTGTCTCCTGTGAGTGACGAAGAGGTGGCCCGCGTGATACAGGGATTGAAACCAAAAAAAATCATGTGACATCAACGGCATGCCTGTGTGGCTGCTCAAACGTTGCTCTAAGCATATTTTGGCTCCACTCACAAATTTGATCGCCTTGTCTTTCGCACAAGGCATTTTTCCCTCCCTTTTGAAATCTGCGAAAGTCAGACCCATTTTCAAAAAAGACGATCCATGCCTTGCAAGCAACTATCGTCCAACTTCAATCCTCCCAGTTATGAGCAAAGTTCTTGAAAAGATTTTTCTTGTCAGATTTGAAAATTTTCTTGATCGTTTTGAAATCCTCTGTTCCGAACAATTTGGTTTCAGAAAAAACAAATCCACAATCGATGCGGTCACAGACCTAATCGATACTGTTGCCGATGGCCTGGAGAGAAGAGAACATGTGCTAAGCATATTTCTAGACCTCTCTAAAGCAATCGACTGTGTACATCACGAAACACTGTTGTACCAGTTGACGACATGTGGTGTTCGAGGTCTGCCGCACGAATGGATCTCGTCTTACCTCAGGGATAGAAGCCAGTGTGTGCAGATTGCGAATACCCTGTCAGGAAAGGTTCAAATGACTTATAGTGTCCCACAGGGGTCTATCCTTGAACCTGTCCTTTTCCTTGTGTACGTCAACAGATTGAACTCATCGATCCTTACGGGGAAGATGGTTTCAGTATGCTGACGATACAACTCTCTGCATCAGAGCAAAAACAAAAGATGAATTAGAAAATCAACTCATTTTTAGAACTGAATTCATGTATTCAGTATTTTGCAACACTAAATCTGAGGGCCAACAGTTCCAAATCAAGCGTCGTCAATTTTTTTCTTCGGCAGCAAAAACCTGACAACTTCGTTGCAGTGATGGCGGATGATGTTCTAATAGAAGAAAGTGATTCCACCAAGTTCCTCGGAATGCACCTAGATCGAGGGCTGGCTTGGGCCGATCACATTGACGGCATTTGTTCAAAGATTTCCTCAGGCATTTATGCCTTACGGAACTTTGCAAAATTCTGCTCTTTGGATATACTAAGAATGGCCTACTTTGGCTTGGTATATCCACATCTGACATACGGTTTGAGACTGCGGGGCAGCTGTTCTAAATACAAATTCGAACGTGTATTTAGAAGTCAAAAGAAAGCTGTCCGAATCATTTCAAAATTGAACTTCAAAGATTTATGCCAAAACACCTTCAGGGAGCTTGGATTGCTGACTTTGCCCTGTCTCTATATCCTGGAGGTTGTCCTGTACTGCCGTTCTAAGTGTAACTTGGTTCAAAGCAGGGACGTTCACCAGTATGGGACTAGAGGCAGGGACAACTTCCGCGTTCAACAACACAGAACTGCAGTATTCGAACGTTTTCCGTCTGAGGTTGGTGTCAAGCTAATCAATAAGCTCCCTGAAGAGATCAAACAATTGAATGACAAAAAAAAACTAAAACTCGACTAAGACATCTTTTGCTGTCGAGGGTGTTTTATTCAGTTGACGAGTTTATGGAGAGCCGCTGGGACGAAATTCAAAACTAACACCATCAATCCTCTGGTTCTGGTGTGGCAGTGGCAGGATTGTCTGGTGAGAATGAAGATGAGAGTGAATGAGAGAACCATGTGACTGTGTGCGTGAGTGAATGAAGTGTAGGCCTACCTTTTTATTATTTAAATATTTATTTGTGACGTTTGTATGCAATTTTATAATTGTTATCGCAATAAAAATATTATTATTGTTATTATTGATATGTTGAGAATTTTTTAAATAATTGTTCATTGTAATTATCACTCCTCATGATAACGATAACTACACAATACGTATTTTATATATGTTAAACACTAGGCTTTTACGAGTATTTTTAATTGCATAGTATTTACAAACTTAAAATAATATATTTCAATTAATTATCTAAACTAAAATAAATTTTAAAGCTATATTAATAATTTAGATACATATGCTTAACAAAGTCTTCTAGGACGCGAATTGGATTTGGGCTAAATTGTACATCTCTTATACAAACAACACTTGAGTGATGGGTATGAAGTAAATCTCCAGTATTTAGTGTGTAATCCTTCACTGGGAAACCTTCATTAAGAGATTATTCAACACTCCCTTGTCCATCTTTGATTTTATATAGGCTGTAAATCTGAGGTGTATTCGTTAGTGACAAGTTTTCAGGTATTTCTATTTACTAAAATGTCATACTTCCATGTAGAGGAAACAGGAACAGATGATAGAAGTTTTTCCCCCTCGTTATACTTTAGAATATAAATTTCTTTGTGTTACCTTTAAATGTTCACCTTAAAAGACATAACATCATTAACAATAGAAAACTATTTCTTACATAAGAAGGAACAAATAGCAATCACAATACGAATCTACTGTATATAATCTGGATACATTTATTGATATAGCTATTTAAATCTCGAAGGAGAGTCAATGAAGTGCTAAAGTTGTGCTTTTTGAAACTGAAATTGGAACTGTAATAAATTCTCAAAACGTTTGCTAAAAATTAGAATTACTCAGATCCACCATGATAACGTCTAAATTTTAGAAATAAGACCAGTGGTTTTGGGTGTGGACTGTGTAAAAAAATGAATCGGGTAAATTAGTGGTTTTATATTATTATTTTATATTTAACATAATATCTTAAAAAAGTAGTTTATATTTTGCACTAAATATGTACTGAGGAAATAGGTTGATCGTTCAATTACAAGCATAAGGTTTAAACAGTGTACTGCTGTATAAAAGTAATGAAAGGCCAAGTAATACTTCCTTCGTTAGCTAATTCTTGACGCAATGAAGACTTCATCCCTGAAAGCCATAGGTTTTTTTTATTATGTAATTTACTGACGAAGCTCTTAACAAGTCGCAGTAGTTTATATGGTAATAGAAGAACAAGCTCAACTATGTAAAGTCCATTAATATACACGGCTTGGTATATCAAACATTTAACTGTGGTTTGGTGTTCTATGTTGCAATTAGTTAAGATACTGTGCATACATGAAATTAAGATTGAAGATTTTATTTAAAATGAATAACGTCCCATATCTCACTCTTCTTACTGCACTTTTTTATCCCACATGTTTTGTTACATACGTTAAATATATGATAATAATTTTTAATTTGAGTTTAGAACACGACTGCGCCTTAAAATTTAGAAAATTTTGAAAATTTAGAAAAGTATGACTCAAAACATACGTTGATATTTTACTAACACATAACGGCTGCTCGTGCCCGCAATTTATATGTAACATTTCGTGTATTTGATTGAATCGATACCACTATTTCAGAAACAATTGAACTATTTTAAGTGGGCTACAAAGTCAAACTTTATAACTTTCTTAGTGATAAAACTTGTGATTTAATAGACTATGACGTACATTATGAAAGTTATCATCGTTATATAAATATAATAAAATAAGTTCTTGCTTCTCAATCCATTTTTGCTATATTACACAATTTCCTCACTTCAGTAAAAGAATTATATCAGTATATATACCTTATCAGTATCGTAAACTTCATTAGTGAAAAATGGAAGCGATATCCCATCGTCGATTTTATGCCATGACAAAGTTACTGTAAAAATGCCGTCCCACAATGTCTATGAAAATTTAAATACCATACATGTATTTCACAATTCTGTTCATTAAGTAAAATTCAGAAAAAACTATTTGGTTTGTCTTTTTGCCACGATGTTAAAAATAATTAGTGTTTTTTCTAAGAAACTTATTTTATGCTTTCGTTCTATAAATGTAATCAGATTGGTAATAGTGATTTAATTCATTAAACATATTACCGTGGTGTCCTATTAATATGTTTACACATAACAGTTTATTAGATTAAACAGGCTCTTTCAATTAATATTTCGCAATTTAAGAAACGGAGATGGCATTTTTAACTGTAAAAAGTAAGAATAACATTACTTTCATCGCAGGGCACTAAAAATGTGTATGTAAAGCTTCAGTACAATCCGTTGAATAGTTTATGAGTTAAATACAAAATTTAACAAAAAACATAGGCACTTTGGCATTTATAATATTAAGATTTACAGCTCAAGATTTGGCATTGATAAATTAAAATGCGTATATTTGGTCAATATTTAAAATTAAATTTTTCGGTTATGAAAAGTGCTGTGTATACTTTTATATAAGTGAAATTTACCATATTTACAGGATGTGTTCACCCGTAGCAGCAATAGCAGTGCTATTCTTAGCACAAAGTATGTTAATTGATCCTATAAATAAGTCCCACGGGAGGGGAGCATTCTGATCACCTTGTAGGAGCATATTAAAAAGGGCGTTATACAACTCGTACAACGTGAACAGTGCTGTAAAAATGTAGCTTGCCAGGGTACAAAAATGTAATAGGAATTTATTTTAGGCAAATATGTACATCTCGCATGTATGATGAAGCACACAGTATAGTTTGAACACTGCCCGAAACATGTGACGTCAGAATCCATTTATCCATCAAAGTAATAAACGACAGGATAAAGTAACACTCTCCCGGACTCAAGCAACTTGTCTTCTGGATCACTTACTTGGAATTTTACAAACTTTGGTATATCACTCAGCCCGTACCTACAATTTTAAAATCTGATAAATATTTTTGTGATGTTTTCTGTCCTATAATTTATGACAGAACATTTTTTCTAGATTATCGTGCGAAGGCGCAAAAAAAAAAATAAATAAAATACATGTTTCAATACATTTTAAATATTATAATACTTTTAAAAGGTGTATAACAGAAACAAAGAAGTTTAAGGGGAGCGGGAAGGCCCTATACCGACCATGTTAAATTCTACAAATTTAGGTACACTTTTCTCAGGAACCATTAAATCTATAGGCCTACAATTTTGTGTGTGTATTGTTATGATATTTATCTAACTACAGAAGCACATTGGTAAAAATTAAAAATAAATTAATATATAATTTAGATTTAAAAAAAAAGTTATATAAAATTTCTGTTGTGCTACACTAAATAGATAATGTAGCACAACAGAAATTGCTTTCATGATTAGGTAATTAGGTGTTTTATAAGTGGAAAATAATTGGTTGCCATACCTCCATTGGCTTTTGAGAAAAATGTACCTTTGTTTAAAAAAACACAGTTTTCGGGAAACGACGGTTATATTTAAAACTATGTACTGCACTTACTTTAGCTAGCTTAGAACATCCCAGCACCATAGGCAGGGCCATCAGCATGTTCCTGATCCTCCTCTAGAACCAGTCTTCTCTTTTTCTAGCTGTTCTGGCTTCCTTGGTCATTAGTTGTGCAGCTTTGTCGGCTTTCATGAGTCGCAAAACATCAAAACCACGAATCGCGAGCACTGAGTTTTTACTCAAAGTTAGGCCTAATTCATTGTAGATATCCAACTTACTGGCAAATCCATCATTGAAACTTAGCACTGCATCCAGCACACCTAACTTCAAAGTGTTCAGTCTCACAAACACATTTTTGGGGACTTTATTCAACACAACGTCATTAAAACTTTCGTTAGGATTTTGAGTTTTTTGGTGAAGGCACTTTTTTAGAAGTTCGGGGTTTGCTAAATCCTTATAAATTTGTTTAATTGTGGCCATTATGTCACTTGGTAAAAAGTGCTTATGTTTGTAGGGCTGATTTAGAGCTAACCCTTTGTTATAACCGCACCACGAGTTGGCCCCCTTTGGGCATAAACCGAGTTGCGGTTTCGAGTTACTTGAAAGTTTATGGAAGAAAGTAGCCCATACATTTCTTTTCATATCTTCCAGATTCGACCCACCTCTTCTAATGGCCTATCCGTAGTACTCCTGTAGTTTATTAATTTCCTTATTAGTTAGCCTATTTCTTCCGCCTAATGTCTTACCGTCTTCAAGCTTTTGGTTTCCACATTTTTTCTTCAGTTCTCTTAGTCTTGAACCCATTCTTTTTTCCACATGGTTGACACATTCCAGTTTTAAAACATTCACATCATCACCATAGGGTTTGTCGTCACTCACCTTCTTGAAACCATTACTGTCTCCGTCGCCCAAGTACTTCAAGTACCTTACACCCCGCGCATTGCAGTTGCGAAAGACTTGCAAGGCTCCGGCTACTTCCATGGCTCCAGAAGAGCCTGTATAATTCTGAGTGCAGTTGTGTTGTTCTATCTTGTTTTTATCAGTAGCTGTTGTACACTCATGGCAATACTTAAACATCACCGCTACGTCTAATATTTTGCCAGTGTCGAATGAACACACACTTACAAATCCGTTTAGTGACGAGTGACCCCTTTTTTGCCAAGAACCGTCCAAGCATACTGCCAAGTCAGTTTTAGGCATTTCTTCGTCTAAGTTGTCAGCTACAGCTTCATTGGTGACCAATATCATTTATTTGTTGGCACATTCTTCAACTCCTTTACAAAGTATTTTGTTGTAGGGCTCAAATTTTTGCGGTGGTGAAGGCAAATCTCAAAGAGCGCAAAACATATTACCCGCTGCCAGGCCTTTACCTATCGATCTTAGGGCATAAACAACTTTTAAGTTTATATTATACTTTCCACTTGGTGTACAGGTTGAATTAAAAAATTTTGTAGACTCAGAACAAAGGCAGCATTTCATCTCAACGTTTACTGCCAGTCCACGTTTGGCTTTATCCGTAACAAGGAGATCGATGCAATCCTCACCGTTACAAAATTTACATTTTACAAACTTTTTTAGGTTAGTACTTAGAATACTCACATCAAAAATGCAGTTACCATTTTCTGAAGACTGGTATTTGTCAAATGTATCAAAAGATACCTTTTTGGAAGAAGAGCTGTTTGGAGAAGTCTTCTCTATCCTAGGCCTAGACTGAGTTTCATCAGACACAACACTAGAAGTAAGCCTAGGTTTAGTATATTGATTGCCACAAAAGTGTCGCTTGGTTTTGTAGGTAATCTTTGCCCTTGGCTTTATTACAAGTTAACACTAGTAACCCACTAATCTAAAAGTTATTTTTCACAACTAAAACTGCACTCATCCAAAGTGGTAAAGTAGGCCTACTTTATTTCACTCTTCACAAAAATTCACTAAATGTAAACAAAACAATAGTTGTAAACAACACTGTACACACCACAACACCAAGAATCATCAGCTGTCATATTTACAGGTTAGCCAACAAAGAAGTCAAAAGTACCAATCAATACTGCATCAGTAGCAACACAGGTTGTACTATATGAAAGTTGTTCACAGTGTGGAGTAAAATTTAATACCAAAAGCGCCTGTAGTTACTTCGTAAATAATTTTTTTTGCGTACTTAGGATAATCTTGCAACAAAAAGTGTTATATTTTCTGAAACTGAACAAGTCTGAGTAACAAAAAATGAAAAAAAAACCGAAAACTAAAAAAAATTAATTTTTTGCCTTCCCGCTCCCCTTAAAGTACAAAATAGTAGACTTAGAAAATTTAATATTATTCCCTGTATTTTATAATTGATTTGTTGATAGTTGTCGAGTAAATTTATCGTAAACAGCCACCAAAGCCTTACTCAAAAATTATTAAGATTTAAAAGGTTTTATAATTCGCTTAACATTGAAATATATACACATTGTTTAAAATTGAGACAAATAGAAGCCACAAATATCCCAATGCATTCGGTTTAAAAGAAATCACATCTTACTCATTTCAAGACTTTTTTAGAATCTATTATGAGTTTTTTTTAATACCTCTTAATTATCGTAAAAGACCCACCCCGTACACCAGGATTACCTCAGTTATTAAGTTCCCTTATTTACAAAAAAGATATTGTTTGATAGCTATGAATTCGAATTGTACATATGTACCAACCAACCTATTACCAAACTATAGTAAATTAATATTGAAAAAGATCATTACATTGGCGAAGCGAAGGGGAATGATAGGTATGTGTCGGATGAGTTGATCTTCAACGCATTATGTGAAGGCATACAGAGGAAAGCAGGAAAAATTAAAATAAACGATAAAAATATGCAGGTTTAAAGTGCTCATCCGCTAAGATTCACGATTTCTTTAAACAGTTTCTGATAAACTTTGCAAAAGGTTTAATCCCGAAAAATCCTGCCTTAAATTAGTTCAAATAAAATATAACATTTTGTAGTCAATAAATCAAAAGAAGATTTAAAAATGTACCTAAATAATGCATCTTTAACTGGCTCGAATTGAGTTTCAATAGATTTTTTTAACACCCTTTGCCTAACTATTTTCTTATACTATTTCATTACTAAGAAATGTATTATTGAAATAAGATTGCATCCTATAAAACTTATAGTAGTCAGCTCTTAAACAAGTACAATGTACCAGTTTGGTCTCAAATCTTCGATAAATTTTCCTGAAAACACGATACATTTTTTTTTTAAATACAACTAAATCTTCAAAATATTCAAATTAGGATATAAAAGAGGCTTCTTAGCAATTCATGCTAGTTTTGATATCACGGAGTTAGTTTTGCAGTCACTTTACAAGATATATTACATTATATTATGTTGTTTATTACATGACCTCACAATAGATTTTGGCTCTTTATCCATAATATTATTTATAAGATATTAAATATCTACGACACTTGAGAAAGAAGTAGTTCATATTGTATCGTCATGGCTCATAGGAAAACATACATTACGGTAGTGGTTAATCAATAAAACGGGTGTAGTTTTGAGTCCTGTACAAAAAAGTATAATTAATGAGCGATAGGTTGGACTTCAAACATTCAGCAAACCCTCTTTACAAATGTTTCCGATAAATTTATATTTTTGAGCAACTTTTTTTAGGGGACGTTTGTACGGATTATGAACAATTAAATAATTCATCAGAACTAGTAGAGACATGAATCTTGCACGATTCTATTAAATGATTGGACGATTATCAGAATTAAACGTACAACCCAGCTATCAGAATTTACCTCTCAAACTCAAACATAAAATAAAATGACAAATGTTCCTGATTATTCCTTCATTACCCTATGATGAGTGTGGCCTATACCCCACAGTTCCAGAGTTCCTTTAGATTTTAAGATATGTAGTAGCTTGACTAGGAATTTATGTAAGTTTGATTATATAATATATATATATATATATATATATATATATATGTATACTTTTTGGGATTCAATGTTTATTGAAATCAAATAAGGCTATTGCCATTTATACAATTTAATGTAAATATAAGTCGTTTGACAGGTATTTGGTCTTCCGATCATATGTTAGTTTTGCTTATTTAAAACACATATGTGACAGATACGGCCAAATACAAAATAATTGAATTGGAAAAAGTAAGCGCTCTGTGGTGTAAATGGTAGCACATTCACCCGGCAAGTGAGAGATCCGGGTTCGACTCCCAGCGGAGCAAGTACTTTTTGCGATTCAATGTTTATTGGAATAAAATATATATATATAAATAATTTTAAAAAATACCGGAATATAAATGAAAATTCAAAATAATCTGTAAACTAAATAGACAGGTATATTTGACACCCTAAAAATTTTATTAAACTATAATATTTACAAATCACATGAAAACTAATCCTGAGTCACATAAACAAATTTCAAATTTAACGACATTAATCGTACCGTTGGCGTTCCAGGTTACTTAATGAAACTATTTGTATTTAATTTTCTAGTGACTCAAAATTTTTCGTCTTAAAGAATTAAAAAAAAAATGATTCTACAGTCGAAATAATTAGTCATAATATTAATCCTTGATAATACGTAAAACCTAACTGATATATCTTGTATTACTATAAAGGTTACTATATTCAATACATTCATACGATTCATTTATTAAATATAATCATTATTTTCATCGTGACTCCTCGAAAGTTAGGGCATGAGTTATTTACAATGTCCGATTTATTCTAATTATGATAAAAGCTTGTACAGGGTGTAGAATTTCCCGCACGGGCTTGATAATTCCCGAGGGATAACAGGTAAAGCAATAAAATTCGGTACATCACTATTGCAACCATAAATATACTTTTTGAAGTAACTAATATTCTTTGTCTTATCAGGGGGTATTGCCCGTTACGAGTCAGAAGAAAATCTTAAACTAAAGTATAGGTCGAGTAGTACATCAAATTCAAGGTCTATATTAGATTCAATGCCACTAATCCGATCCTAAAGGGTTCACTCTTTAAAAATTACGTTGGTTTAACAGTAAAACCTTTTCAGATCGGATTTTGCGGCATTTTACTCTAGTAAAAAAGATCTTTAGTTTTATGTACTATTCGACCTATCCTCTAATTTAAGATTTATTTCTGACTCCTTGGGGATCATCTCCCTGAGATGAGAAAAAATGGTAGTTACCTCAAAAAAGTATATTTATACGTTAATTTATTTTCTTAAAGAATAAAATTCTCAACGATCCACAACACCTGAGCTTAAGAGTGTGTCATATTTCGCCATCACTCACTCCACAATAGCCATCTGAGTGCTAGGCTCTCAAGGCTTACGGCTTGACATAAAGAGAAGCACTTTACTGTATTTCAGCACTGGCCTTTTGCTGCTTTCATATTTCACGGAACTATTTATTCTCAACTGGAACCTTTGGATTTCAAAAAATGAATATTTTATAATAGAAAAAGAAGCATTAACAATAATTTAGGTTGTAAATTCAAATTTAATCGTTTTCAGATTGAACTGACTTCGTTATTTAATAAATTACCGAATTTATAGCTTACTTCAATATATTCAATATATGGTATTTGTAGAATATTACAGGTAGCCATTAATACAAACTATATACTGTATAGCTTACAGACTGTTTCAAACGAGCAGTAGTTTTGTATTAGTATACTACATATTCTGAAAAAAGTCTTCCATGAAAAAAAAGTAGTTGTTCAATGATAACTTCACTCAAAACACAGATCCATTTTCTTTTGGCGAGCATAAAGTACAGTAGATAGGTCTAGCTGAGTCCGAAAGAGTTTCCAAGTGACCGTCACTAATCTCTAGAACCTAAATCTCATCACAAAATTAGAATCTAACAATATTGCATATCATATAATCTGCCTTAGTCAATATAATTGCATATTTCATGTACGGGATGCTAATTGCTTGCAGAGAAAAAAGAAACATAATAATGCTCAGGAATGTTGTGAGATTTTTATCACAATAAATATTGCAAATATAACCAAAACATTTTGGACTAAAATCTAAAATATATTGCGGGAATAATTTAATGGATTACTAAGGTAAATGCTGATACGAATATAATTTATCAGGAGCCATAAATGGATTAGAGAAAAAATCATTGATCAGAGATTAGTATCATTGACTATTAAAGTAACTAGCCCAAGGTCAATAAACACTCGCTGTTTTACGAATAAATGGAAAGTTATGACGGCGGTTACAAACTTCCTGGAGTAGTGAAAACAAAAGAATAGGGATATTTTCACTCAGTAGTTTAATTAAAATTTTGAAAAGGGGTGAGTATTTGCGATAGTATTCGCTCTTGGATGATAAAACTAATATTACACTTTTACTTTACGGAATGAAAGAAAAAACAAATGCTTTCCATTCTATAACTATTTAAAACTAAAACCTAAATGTTTATAGTCTAGGTGTGTCAGATGTAAAAACGTGGTAAAGAGTACTTTTGGAGCAACTTCTCACCTAAAATTTTTGGATTTTTTTCAGATGAACATGACTTGATTTTAGGAGTCAAGTCTGTAATCTATTCTAACATGTATTCCCATTGATTCATCAGGAGCACAAAATTGATCGTCAGGGATATCCTCACATTCCTAACCCTAAAACAAGAGCAAACTGAACTGAAATAAACTCAACATTCACTTTGTGTTAACCATATCTGTTTTATTTGTAGAAATCATTGACGTTGGTTATAATAATTGCGTTAGTTCAATATACCCATACCAGACCCATAATAGGAAATAATTATGTTGGCAAGCAGAATCAGTCTTTAAAGATATTAAGTAATACGATTTACATAAAAATGGTTACGTATTTGTTTAGTAGTTTCTAATACTCCAATAGTTTGTAGGACAATATCAATTGAAATAGGACATTAATTAAATAATCAAATTTTCCGCTCATTTTCAGTGGGTTAAGATTTAATAATGGGTTCTAAATATCGTGTAGATGAGATATTGATTCATTTAAGTATAGCAAATGTCATATGTACCATTACCATAATTAATAATCGCAATATGTAAACACGGTGTATAAATCAACATATGCAAACATATTAAATCATATTTATCTAGTTTTCTTGCAAAAAGTGGTCAATGTGTCAAGTAACGTTGTGAAACTTACTTATTAAATAATCTTTCATCCATATGGTAGGTTGCGTAAGATTTAATATCGCTTCTCAGCGAGCCCTTCTGACTCAAGAGCTTCTTACATTCCTGGTTTTAAAACCTTACTGACATTTATTTACAGAGATGTTGTGATTAGCTTATTACTCAGTTGGTTAATTGTTTCAGTATAAAGTAGCAATTTTTATTTATTACAATATTTTATTAATTTAAATGACACAACGTTGGACCTTTGTCTTATTAAACATCTACAATATATCGTAGCAGTATAGATTATTACCCTAAATTATCGAAACCTATTACTAAGGCTATGGAACAATGTTATTTCTGTCTACCCGAATGATATATCAGGAACGAACTATACAATCGAAATTTTGAACAAAACTACGCTTCTATACACGAAACGGTAAGGAAAGTTCCATGGAATTTGGCTAGGCGTTAGCGAGCAGTTTTATATCGTTCTTACGGGTTACCATGATGACAACAAAGAAGTAATAGAAAAAGTAATTGTAGAAACGAATTTAAAATAATCAATTAATTATTTTGAGTTAGCACCAATTTTAGCCAAACTATCACTAAAATATATCGAAAATGATATCAAAAGATTGAGTTTTATGATAGTGAATGGTTATCCATGGAGTTTTTTTGACTGTTATTGAATCCTATGATTCATAATTCTTGGACAAACACTCTTTTGTCTGCCGAGGGGAAATATTTACTGTTTGTTCATCTGTAATCAAGATACCTCAAGAATAAACTAAGTCATAGACTTGAAAATACATATCCAAAGTAGCGAGGCCTGTTTCGTGACATGTCATGTGGCCTACTTTTTACAATAGAAGAGGAATTGCCAAACACATTTTCATATTTTAAGGTCAAATCCCCATTAAATGGTTATGGCCATAACTGAATTATGCTATTTATACATATCCATTTTCGCTTAAAACATAAAACTACTGTTCTGAGTAAACTAAAGGCTTGAAATCATTAAATATAAAAAAAAAACGTATATTTGACGGAGATCTAATGCAGTTTCTCAGTCATTTCTTTCTTTCAACTTGATATTAAAATAAAAAACCTTAACTCAATAGAATTTAAAAAATTACTTGCATAATTTAATGTAACGTGACTTGATTTATTATTCTTTTACTAGAGTAATTAAAAGGCCCGCACATGTTAAAGTAAATTACGATTAAACTTGTCAACACTGTGAAGGTAAACAGCTACCACACACGTTATCTCTCATACGCAGCTGCGACATCCTGCTGAAGTGGGCATATTATCAGTCCATAACTCTCCCCAAGCTCCTTATACCTTACTTCCATTAAACGCATATTTTTCAAGAGAGGTTCATTTGTTCCAAAGAATAATTAATCATACAAAAATGAATGTTATTTAAAAATAGATTTTTTCCGAATAACTTACGTCATTGACATAGGTAAACAAATAAATATTAATAATAATTAGTTTCTACAAATAAACCACGAAATGATAAATCTCGATTTAAAATTTTACTGTTAAAAAAGATTAATTGATTTCAATAACAGAGGAATTTTGAAATTCCACGAAAGTTCGGAGGGTTAATTTATGTTGGCAAATGGATGTGATCAAAGTAATATTTTACTACAAGATAAATAAAGGTAAAACTTCAAGTGCTTAAACGAAATGAGGTTGATTACGTTGGCTTTCTTTCATAAATGACCAAATTAATGGTGATTAGATTTAAAAAAGTCAACTCGAAAAGCCCCTAGATGATATGTGAAGTCATTGGGAATTGATGAAGTACTTCACTGTAGTTGAAGACTAAGGTTAGTTATAATTTTAGACTAAGGTTAGTGTAACAGAACTGTAACTGGTCTGAGATTAGAAATTAGGCGATGATATAGGGTATTTCATTCATAGATTTGAAAATTCATCTTTTTATTGTTGAATTTATTACTGAGTAACAGAGCTGAGGGGCATGAGTATTCAAAGTAACCGAACAAAGCAATGTCAAAAGAAAATGTCTAGCAGAGTCGTCTGCTAAACACGTGACTATAATGGCCTATTATAGAGCATTCCTAAGGAAATTAAAATATTGGCAAGGACTTTGTTTAGTTTAACGAAGTTTTAAAATGGAAGTAGCATTAACAATTAATTTCTACATTCAATATTATTATCAATAACATAATATTATTGACATGTGTATTGGTATATTTTTCAATCACAACTGCAGAACATTCAATGCAGTCTTTGAAATATTATTTTGACAGAACCATAGAAGGATGATTAGTTAACATGAGAGTAATTAACAGTGGAATTATCAAAAACCATAGAATCTTTATTTGTTTGATTGTGAGCAAAGCCTGTGATAACTCCAGAAGCTGGAACTTTTTCATTTCTGTATATCTGGCACCACGATATTTCAGGAATAAACTTACCTATAGTCTAAAATCTATATAAATAAAAATGAATTTCCGTTCGTTAGTCTCGCTAAAAGTCGAGAACGGCTGAACCGATTTGGCTAATTTTGGTCTTGAAATGTTCGTGGAAGTCCAGGGAAGGTTTTAAACGATGAGAAAATATAACAAAATTGCAAGGAAAATACTAAAAACGACAATTTGATTTTTCCCATACAAACTGTTTCTTACCTGTCAAACGTTTGATTAATGTTTAATGTATCGATAATTAGTTTAACAGCTGTAACAAATACAAATGACGAAGTGTCTCAGTATCATATGTTTACTTACTACTGCATGCAATTTTGGGTAAAACAGCTGTCGCCATTATAGGTTAACATTATTAGTGCAAGAAAACATTAATATCAGATACTGCTTACAATGCCGAGAAGAAAACGACCTAACATAGGTCGTCGAAGTAGATCGAATGTGCGGCGAGCTACCTCACGCGCTAATCGCACTGATGACCAGCAAGAGACTGATAATGATAACAGTCGTATTGGTATGGCATATTTGCGTTCTACAGTAAATCAGAATGAAGTGGATAGACAAAGAATGCAACGAGTTCGGGCACATCGATCACAACAGCAGCGAGCCCGGGAAAAGGAAATTGACCGATTCCGCAAACGCAATGCTCCTGTGAACCTGGAACGAGCAGCATTCTCCTACGATCCATAAATCGATAATAGTGCCGACAAATACAGTACATCCAAATAACGCTGAATGTTATTATCTTAGATTGTTATTGGTGAATGTTCGTGGTCCGACATCGTTTCAACAATTGAGAACAGTTGATGGACATCTGTGTGCTACTTACCGTGTGAGGCGTGTCAACTATTACAGTTACTCGAGGATGATTTACATTGGGATAATACGCTCAAGGATTCCAGTCATATCTTCACCACCACAATCAAATTCGAACATTGTTTGCGATTATAATATCCACATGCTTTCCCTTCGAATCCGGAAGATTTGTGGATGAAATACAGGGATGACATGTCTGAGGATGTGCTACATCGTGTGCGATGTCAAACTTCGAATCCTACACTACTAAATTAATGCGGAAATTTACAATTAGACATTGATCATGATAGAATATATGTGTTTATTGATGGCAAAAAAGTACTGTCGTGTTTGGGCCTAACAGCACCCAATATTTTATGTCGAAGTTTTTGTTACACATGGTAAAGTATAATCTTTATATGTTTTATGCACCGCAAAAAAAGACAAAAAATATAGTTTACCAGAAAGCTTTAAATTGATTACCTGTATTGATTGCCTTTTGTCCGATATGATAATGATGATAATTTGACAATAAATGTGTTATATTTAATGTATTCAAAAATGTCATTGTTTTATCATTTCTGATTCCAGGTGCTGAAACCAACAAAAACGTCAGCTCTATGAATTTTTATTCATACAGATTCGTGATGCTATTAATGCCGTTGCAAATGCAGAAAATGTGGAAAAATTACAATTTTGCCGGCCACTTACATTGGAAGCCCACGCCACATGCACGAATACGTGCAAGATGCGATGTCGTATGTTAGAAAATATGGCCGGCCAGACCTATTTATTACATTCCCCGTAACCCACAATGGATGGAAATTAAGAAAGAATTGCTACACGGCCAAACACCAATTGATAGGCATGACATCACATCACTGCCAGAGTGTTTAAGAGCAAAAATTAAAATCTTTAACGAATTTCATTATAAAAGCATCGTGTGTATGGCCAAGTACGTTGTTGGATGTACTCAGTCTGTTGAGTAGCAAAAGCGTGGTCTGCCACATGCGCACATATTAGTTTGTTTAGTTGATAAATTAAGGCCAGAAGACATTGATTCCATAATTTCAGCCGAGATTTACGATGAACACACTTGACCCAAAATTGCATGCAGTAGTAAGTAAACATATGATACATGGACCTTGCTGAGTTTTTCAACAACTCCCCCTGTATGGTCCAACGGCAATTGTTCTAAGCGATACCCTAGAGCATTGATTGCTGAAACCACTCTCGGGAAATGATGGTTACCCGTTGTATCGTCGGCAATCAGTTGAGGACGGTGGGCGATCTGTAATTGTGAAGAAAAAAGGACAAAATTTTGATGTAGATAATCGTTGGAATTGTGCCGTACCGGTACTCCGCCAATATTGTCCAAAACTTTTGAAAGTCACATCAATGTGGAATTTTGTAACTCTGTCAAATTGATAAAGTACATATGTAAATATGTTAACAAAGGTAGCGACATGGCCAAGAGGTAAGTGAAACGAAAGTTCACCGGGTCAGCTAGTTATTCATAAAGCTTCCTTTCTATATTGACAACATCGAGTTTAATGAAGATCAATGACATTGTATGAAATATGAATGAGTCTAAGCGAAAATATTTTATTTAGTCTAACGTATAATCACGAAGCATCAAAATAAAGCGCAAAAAATCAATTTTAAAACGCACTGAGTACGATATCTTAACATTCGCAGATTAGGTAACTCATGTAGCCCAACTTAAAAAATGTCCAATGGTTATTGTGTGTGTAGAATTTTATTAATACTTCCATGATACTCAACGTATGGAGTGAGTAATTAATGTAATATGTTACAAAAAAATTTAATAATACGCTATATTTATTTATGCGGCATATAAAAGAATGAGTTGTATAGTGGTGCACCATCATCTTTGAGATTTGGTTGTGTCATTGACTGCTATTGGAGGAGGTTGTCACAATTTATCTCTTGTCTGTCGGAGGTTGAAAATTTTTTACAGAGTTATTGCCGGTCTGTCTGTTTGCAGGACATTTTACAAATTAAATAAGCTGTAGTCTTGAAATTAATAATATATTTTTGAATTAAAGTCGCTAGGAGGCACGTGTTGTAGACGAGAAATACGTGAAAAGTAAATACCACTAAATATGCTAATTAAACAACGTAAAGAAATTATGAAGAAATACTAGTTTTTAATAGTTTAGAATCCAAAATGGCTGCGATGAAGACAATATAATACGCAGCGTGGAAATATATTTAAGCAAATATTTATTATAGGCTTAGCAAATACAATTAGCAGATCACCACAAAGTCAACCTTCGGTTGAGGTTAGGCCAATATGGGTACCAGTATTAAAATAAATATCCTATGAATCCTAACAATATTTTATATCAATCAAACAAAATTCAACCAACAATATTTATACACACTCCTTAGCACTAGGGCCTAGGACAAAACATAGCGCCGGAAATGGCTTGCCTTTACCCATCCTGACATTTGTCTTCCTGTCCCATTGTTATAGATGACATGACGCGGTGTCGAAGAAATAGAAAAAATAGTTTTTCTTGTTAGTATCCCACTTTCGCCTGTGCTTGTGTAATGTGTGATTGTGCTCTATAGTCTGTGTACTCGTGAATTGTGCTCGGGACTTGATAACCTGTGCAGTGACAACGCCTGAACGGGACTCCAAGCAGGAGTTTTCGGTTGTGTTTGAACACTTTTGTTTCCAATAAATCCATGTTACTTTCAGTGACGAGGATGATAGATTCAAATCCTCAAAACGTTGCGTAATACATTTTGAAACATGTAATAATATGTATGAAATATTGTTGATAAGAAAACCTTTCATTACGTGGCATGTTTATGACAACGAAAAATCAGTATCATCCCTTTGAGAATGAAAATAAAATTGATGTACGACTAAATTTTTTAACAGAGTTGGTATGTTTATCAAAATCTAATATATGTATAAATCATCCAATAACCTATAAGTCATCCCAAAAAACGAAAAAACAAAAGGACGGACAATGATGGTTATAAAACCTTTGTTTTTGCTCCTGTGCCTTTCAGGTAAGTAAATGCTCCAAAAGATAGATAAGGATATTCCAGTGAAGTAAAATTCTGCTAATCCAAGTCTCTATCAAGCTAATTCATATACATTTATGTATTTATATTATGTTAATCCTCTGAGTTTTCATTCTTAAAAGTGTAGCAGAATATTATCTAAGAACGATTTTAAACCTAATAGACAAATTCTTAATGGACACATTAGTTCCCTGTAAGTATTCATTGTTAATATCATACTAATTAAATGAAAGCAGCCTATTCAACGTATTTATTTATTAAATACTATTTTGCTATTAGCTATAAAGTAAAGGAACACTATATAGTCAAACAAAAAGTGAATGTTATTTAATAATAGCTGACTACCAATTCAAGGTATTTTTCATGACAATAAAAACGCTCAATTCGGTTTAAATACACATTTATTCATAAAATATGCATACTGCTTCAAGCCTGTATTTGATAGTTAAATATAAAATCAAATAAAAGTATTGTTACTCTTAAATTAGTATTGTTGCAATTGCTTTAGTAACTAAGTACGCAATAGTTGATTTTGTAGTTGACATGTTTTGTTCTCACCGGTCTTCAATCAAATTTTCTGTAGAGTACAACTGTAAAATAGTATACTACCATTTTGAAACTATGACAATAAATATTTTTTTAAAGCACACGTTTACACCCTAAAAGGACATAAATTGTGCAGAATGAAAACCCATATAGCTAAATAGTTTCTCAGTTATGATTGTCTGGATTAAACATACATATACAGCATATACAGACAAAAAAAGCAAATGGACCATAGCGTTAGAGGACCTATGTTTATTTAAAAATTCTTAACCATGTGCAAAATATTTCCTTACATATTTAATCTATATATAGTGTGTTTCTATTTATAAACTTGCCTGTACATGCGGTTTATGCATATCAGATGTTTTCGTGTAAAGGAATGGTCAGTAGACACATTGTGGCTGTGAAATGTCACAGAGGACAAGCACTAACTGGTATATATTACTGGACTGTGAATGCTTTTGTGACACCAAACTCGCATTGTATTACCCACCTCTGTCTTGCTATACCAGTATATACGTACATTGCGGCTATGTCACACATTTTCATCATTTCAACCCCTATTATTCAAGCCCTTTACGGCTACACCAAAGCATTTACGTATCGAAAATGATTACCAAAGTTTCGATTTAAAATTTGTGATTAAAAATGTTAATAACACATTTTATATTTTCCATGTACCCATATTATTAGACCGTTTATTTTGTTAAATATATGCATTTTAAAGAACATGCCATTGAGAAAGCCGTATTTCTTGACTCACTATAATATGAATTCAAATTAAAACTAAAGTCGTCGTTACTCTAAGCAATGCATTTTAATATTAATAGAAAACAATCACTGTTGACAATGGGTTTTCCTACCACTTATATCCCTAGAGGAATATGACAGTAATTTACATAAGTGGCAGTAATGTAATAGGTTATTAAGGCATGAACGAATGCGCAATATATCGATGCTACTAGTGAAATAGATTGTCCATCGTTGAAAACTTTATGTTTCTTAAAACTAATTTTTCGGTTATCATGAGAACGTATTTGTTGTTTGTTAAAAAAAGAGCAATAAACTCAAAGTTCTGGTGACGACTAATTATTGTTTTAAATTATTGTCTATCCAAATTCACATAATAAGTCGGTTATAACACTTTTTAAGATAATTCTTAAAAGAATTTTATCAAACTATTACAATTTATTTAATTAATTAGTAAACCTACGGAACGCTCAAGAGCCATTTCAAAATTGTAACTAATATACTATATTTATTAATGAAGTAATTTTTTTTACTGAACAGGTAGTCTAATCTAAAGTAGGAATATTCAAGTTAACAGACTTAGGCTCGGTATTCACCAGATTCCACATGTGGTGGTCAGTATAATATAACGTCAGACGCGCTGCCACTACACTCGTTGTGAGCTACAGCCTACATATTGCAGGATAGTCGTAAGGGTGTTATTGCCTGTATTAGACTCATGACACACAAGCTAAGGTACTGACACTCATGAGCCATAGTGAGCGATGCCTATGAAAAGGTAGGTTAGTATAGTAATTTAAAGTGCGTTGTACAAGACCTCTACTAAGCTTCTGATTTAAATATCTATTCTTAGAGCAAGTGATTGTAGAACGGCTAAAACATTGAGTAGGAAAGAAACGAAATTTTGGAATGTACTCTTCACGTGGGTGCGTGGAAATTAACCTCCGAGAGATAAATGTACGACGCACCGAACTCGTTGCAACTAATTTGTTGGTATCTTCACTCTAAGGATTAGTGATATTTAAGATAGAATCGAATCGGATCATACAGAGCCCAAGAATCTATGATATGGCTTATAGCGATTTTTAAGGGATGATTGGTATCGTCATTGTTTCTGTTTCTTGATATAAAGATCAAGAGCGCAAGATCCATTATAAATGTTTTGTAATAATTTCCAAAACCGTATAATGCTTAATTAGATTTGAGGCACCATTATTGCTGTAAACGTATCTTATTCATTACTATCACTATCATATGTGGCATACGGAAAGATCTACAGAGCATTGTATTGTTTATAATTTAAACATATTAACCAACATATTCCAATATTTATAATATTTAAAAGCATAGGAAAACATAACTGTTTTCTGATTTAGAGCGTAAATGTGGTAACTAAGTCCCACAATCACTGTGCTACTAACAGAAAGATTAATTATGGCTGAAGCTCCTTCAGAAATATCTAGTATATCTTTATAACAATTGTTTATCAGCAGCAATGGGAATATACAAGCACATCTTGTTTGTTTTCCCCTTAATGAACATATATTTTACACAATAACGTTATAAAATATCAATCTACAGGATTATTTTATACAACAAAAAGAAGTTAGAACTTACATTATTTATATTACTTATTACAGTTTTATCACTACTTGGCATTCTTAAGTTGCTGAAGTATTTTGGTGAGGTACCGACTGAATCAATTTGTAATACCCCATTTAGAGGACAGGTAATTATTTTGGATTTATTAGCCAGTTACAGTAGTTGCTTTTGTGTGATAAACCATTAATGTTTATGTAGTAATTTTAAACGTATAATAATTACTTTCCCTTTATATTTTTGAATTGTATATAGCTATACAATTGATCTAATAGTTCACTAATGTGAAAGTATTTATAATTTAAATACATATTCCCTGAAGATGTTGAGATCGAATCCAAATTTTACCCTTGGACATTCTAATAGTTGCATTCAATATTTTGTATTAAAATTTGTTGCTTCAAACAGAGGAGTTTAATTTGAGAACATCGCTCTGGATACATCGTAAGAGTTCATGGACATTTTCAAGCGTGAAAAGCTTGTATTAATTACTTAATAACAAAAAAATATCAAATATAAAAATAGTTTTCCTTTTGTAACTTTTATGTTTGGGATTATACAAGTGGTATGGAACATATATAATTTGATTTTATGATAGGATTGTAGTGATATATGTTTATAGATCAGCAGATATATCACGTAATAACTTATTAAAACTCTTGAAAAACAATATAATAACCTGGTTATTAGCTGATTGTTTAACACTCCAACGCCTGCCTGTGTAAGAGATTGGTAAAGTTTAAATTTTATGTATCTGCCTTATAATGACAATAATCGTAGTTTGTGTCGATGTTACAATATATACAAGGTAAGTGGTTGCTACATTGAGTGCCGAGTAACAGACTTTGTTGTGGTGCCATTAATAGTTTTATATGTACAGCTGATTTCAGTCTTGACTTGACCTGTTGACAGTTGTACAAAAAAATATTTACAAATTCCTTACTTAATTACAAAGTTGTTATGCTTCTGTAGCCCTTAGATTACGAGTAATACGTACAAATCAAATAATCATATTCGCTTATGGTTTTTTCTAAATAAAATATACAATATTAATCATACAATTGTATATTAATCATTAAATATACAATTGTATGATGGATAGGTTTTATGCTTCATTTTAACCATACCATTTTCGGTAAAATAACCAAGAATTTATTAAAATATTGATTATGGAATAACAGGTATATAGCGTAGTTAAAAGTGTGTAAATTGAAGGTTGGAAAAAGTCAACATGAAATATTCACAGCATACACTACGTATTTTGTAAAGGGTGAAAGGAATCAAACAATTTGGTTAGAGGTACAAACCTCGTACTCCAGTAATTTGTATTCATTCTAGACAGTCAGTCTGAAGACTTGCTGTTACTCATTGTCTGCTGTCTGGGGCAGGATTGCTCCTTTCATGGTCTGTAATTCTATTAAGGATTACGTGATAAATTACTCCTTGATAAAAACAGATACATTAATTTATGACTTTTATAATTTAACGTAAAATATCTCTGTTGTTTTTATTTAATTTCATCTGTAACGTTGGTGGCTTAGAACTAACCCTAATACTATGGTTGGTATGTTTCTAGCTATAAAGTTCTGCAACTATGACAGTGTCAGTTCTTAAGCGTGCCATATAATACCTCGTTATAAATTATTGAATTAGGAGGGTACAAGCGCATAACTCATAATAGTCTATAACATTCCAAGTATTATTTTTTTCAATTTTTTATCGACTTTTGGTTGAAATGTGTTATAGTACGAAACAGTGTACGCCTGGGCGTATAGGCAATTACAGCACCCTACTTACCATAATCATGCGGCGATTCCACATTGTTAAATAAGTTGAATCCGTTTGAGGGGACACGACTCAACGAAATCTCGATTCCTTCTAGTTGTTAACATAACTTTTCTTCTTATATGTTCGATTATTCGGCATAGTTTTATCTAATTACTACTATTTGCTCATGGTCTATGTCCTAGTATAAATACATGTTAATTTAAATCGTGAAAGTATAGGATTGAGGAAGATAGATGAGTAGGAAATATGATCAGTAACTAACGCTCGATTGTTAAACTCAATCGATTATACCATTGCTAGCTATTCTGTCATTACAGCTCTAAACACCCACTGCGCTACAACTAAGGCTTGCATTGATTTGTCTCATACTATAGTAGGTGTACAATAAGAAACATTATAAGGGTCTATTTTTATCATAATTAAAACTATCAAAGATACGTTACTAACATTGTAATTGAAAGCAGGGCAAATGAATTTACTTTCCCTAGATGGTATGTAACAATAAACTGTTTTAAGATTTAGAAAATGGATACAATGTGAATTTGTATTGCCCTGTTTTTGAAACGTGAAGTAATAATTTCTTATAGCAACGCTTAGAACTCAGTGCTATGAAACAACTGTTCAGTGCTTTATATTTTATTTTACTTGTAATATAAAAAAATGTTCAGCTCTATATAAAAAAAAAAACTAAAAATACGATGTATATACACACAAACACACACACACACACACACACACACACACACACACACACACACACACACACACACACACACACACACACACATATATATATATATATATATATATATATATATATATAAATTGTGGAAGTTTGTATATTAGTTTCGATGTTTGATCAATATCACAAAAAAACAACGGATCTAGATACAATTTGTCAAGTGCATTACTTCGATTTTTGAATAAAGAATGAGTCCAAATTTATTCCGAACTGTTAATATTTATAAATTCTTTATTTATATACATGCACAAGATCTAAATTCAATAGCGACAACAAATTTAATTAAATTTATGAATAAAATAAAAGTTATGAAATATTAAAACTACCCTAAATTAATCTTAAAAGTAACTTCAAAAATATATTCACTGTAATGATATTTAATAATTTTACAGCTGTGCAAGTAACAGAATGCAATATACTACACTACTAGTACTTCGTGCGTATTTAGATAATTAAATATCAGTTGTCGTTGTGCGATACATATACAATTTTAAATGAACATTCTACGTACACAATGTACGATGATTAATGTTTATACAAGAGTTTCTCTATTGATCTCTTATAATGTAGAACCAATAGTATTATCGATATTTAAATGTATATACCAATCAATTTAACGAATTCAAACCAATTACTTTATTTTGGATGTTACGTCCTAAAAAAAAAAAACTATGAGATTCTATATTTGGGGTAATAGAAACTGGTTTCCTTTGATATTACGAGTGACATATTTATGGTAGCCAGGATTTGGTTAGGGATCAGAACGAAGGAATGATTCAACGAACCAATCGCTCCATATCAACAATTGCAGGAATCAAGAATTAGGAAAGAATCAAAACATTACTTACAATATGCATACAAAATCTTGATCAGATACTGCCACCCCTCCTCGCGGGTTAGCAATATTGTCGGCCTCGCTCAGTGGAGAAGGGCGTGAGTATTGGTAGAGCGCCAGGACAACCAAGTTCTTGCGAAGTGACAGAGGACTACTAAGATTGACGGATACCCAGATGGTTACGGTTTGCTCGGTAATAAGGGCGCCACCTTGTTGATGGGGTGTGATAGTCGCAGGTCTCCAACAAGGAACAGTTTCCTGCCCTCAGGTATGCTCAATCGAGACCACTACCATGCACGCAAGAACTATTAGGTTTACGACACTAAGCCTTAGGTACTTAAATTAGCCACAGATTTCGGTTGATTATTTTCTAATAGCAAGTTGCAAGGTCTCTAATTAAATATCAGGCAATTAGAAATTAAAACCAATATTTCACATATTTCATTCTGTATTGCCTATTTCTCTCACAGTGCTAAGGTCTTAAACTAAATAAACAAATATTTATTTAACTTAACTTAAACTTAACTCGTTGGCCAATTGAAATAAAAATACTAAAAATTATTACGGTAGGAGCGCTCCGATTACTAATACAGAATTACAGTGGCCAAAATCATGATGACCATATTCCTGAACTACAAAATTACAAAACAATAATTCACATGAATACATAATGGCTAGACATTAAATTAAAGTTGAGTCCCATTTGTCAAAGTTCGGAACTGGATCCACCCTGATGCAGTTATTCAGGCCTAGTCCGATAGGTAGAGGCTCCACAATGACATTGACGGAGTTAGTCCGACCTCCCAGGGGAGCACGATGGAATAAGTAGTGTAAAGTCTACTCACCAACTGGGCGGACCCAAAACACACACACGAGCCGTCGATTGTATCGTCCGTGCAATCCAATATTGAAACTTTAATTTCATAAAGTCAGTTTTATTCATTTTCTGCGGCTCATTGAAATCAGTAAACACTACTTATATTCAATCATGAAAACAATGTCAAACTTAACTTAAAAGAAAACCAGCTGACTAAAACAGCAACATCTGTCACTATTGTTGGTGTGTCTAACATACTCGTATTTAGCTTACAGCGGCCAGTAAAATGTAAAGGAACGTTTAATGTATAAACATAAGTACATTAAAAAGCGCAGAATCTGCCAATTACAATGATATACAATATTGGTCTTAAACACAAAGCATAATTATTCTGACACGGAAAAAATTAATTACGTTTGTTCTTACTTAAACTAATTAATTACAATAATTATAGTAAAGTGTATTGAAGTATTAACATAATGCATTAATGTATGCACTTTCACGGCAATGGTAGGTATAAATTTCATGACAACTACCTTTACATTATTCTGAGTAAAACTAAATAATATACAAACATTAGGACATAAAGTTACCGATTCAATTATTTATAGAACAGTTAACAAGTTTAGTAAGGAAATTTATGAGAGACGATGCAATTGTTACGAGATAATATCTCGGCCTAATTATGTACAATTTACAGAAACAATTTGTGGTTACAGTATTTGACACTATGAACACGTATTTACAACTATTTATCTCCGTGAACTATTAAAAGACTATATTAGTATTAATTTATTACAGATAACGTATTAATTTCCTACGTTTATCGACAGGACTTGACAATCTTACTACGAGGCCCAAGGCTTAGTTTACCGTAGATATTTAATTCTGTAAAGACAAAATTATTATACTGAAATTTTACTAACTGACATACGCAAGCGACAAAATATCAATGGCATGGTAATGGCTCACCTTAGCCTAACTCCTTTATTTGAACAGCTGATTGGCGTCTAATCAGTGACCGTTCTGTTATTGCAGCAACAATGAATGCGCGCTTCTTCATTTGGATGTAAAATTTCGTTATGTAGAGTGATCAGTTCTACATAACAATTGCTCAGGTAAAACAGAAAAGTACACGTCACAATACACCGACAAATTACAGATAAATTATCTTTGGGTTCCCATATTTACTATAAAAAACATAATATTATAAATGTTTCCTAATTTACAACAATAAAACAATTTTATTCGCTTTTGGGGTCAGCGCTTGCAGCCATCACTACTGGAATGTAAAACCCACAGATGAAGCAATACCAAACAATATTGCTTGAACTACATCATTGTATATTACAAACAATCAAAATATGCTACATCCACGGTAATCTACAACACATTTTATTTAATTGTCTTACAGTTATCAACAATACATCAATGAATTTACCTGCAACACGCGCGCGCGCACAAACACATTTTATATTGTACAAATATAAATTCAACATTAACTACTAGATGAAGCGCTATTCAACGCCACAGTTTTATTAAAGATTATACAATATAATCTATTTTTCCGAACCTATTATTCAGCTAGCCTGTTCATCATTTCCTAACTTTAAGCTAATAGGACTATTTTAAATATCCAAGGCTTAGCACCGTAAACATTTCTAAATTTTAGCAGTTCTATAGAGGTTTGATTAATTACTTTTGGAATTAAGTAACTCAGAAAATGTTTCCATTAGTATTACAAATTCATTGCAGTTTATATTTATGCAATTTTCTACATTTATAGCATGTTTTTGTCTTTTCTGTTTTAAACGATTTAGATAAGTAGTATTATTCAATAACGTTTGATTTAATGTTGTTTGCAATTTTAGGT
>NW_025780184.1:0-57979 GCF_021130785.1 Homalodisca vitripennis | reverse complement strand
TTTGTTATTTCCGTTTAAAAGTGTGGTTTTAAAATAATAAAAAAAATAGCTCAAAGAAACGATTTTCATTTTCAGCGAAAAAAGGTCAGCCTTACGCTCTAAAAAGATTACCTGTATTAAAATAAATAGAATGAATTTGAAATTTAATTTATTATAATTTTTTTTATACTGGCAACTAAGAATACTACTGAGCCAAAAAAAGCCTGGAAAGAGGTTTTACTACTAGATTTATAATAATTTTTACAAATCAAAAAGATGTAATTTCACTGTTATATATTTTTAAATAGCTTTCCTTTGTAACCTTTATTTATGTTTTACTATCTTTAATTGCCTCGGTCTGATTGAAAAGAATATGGATTATATGCCAAAATTATTATTTTGAATTATATTTCAAAAGTAAAACCCTATATATTACGGGGTTTCAAGATGTATATAAAATATAAGCAAATCGTTGTTGTATGAATATATGATAAATATAAACTTTTTACTGTAGAGAAGTGTAGGTCCTGTTTAGTACATTTTTTTGATTTGTAGTAAAACATAATTTTAAGTATATTTCAATAAGGTACTTAGTATAGACTAAGTAAAAATTTATAAATTCTTCTTATTGTTATTATGTTTAATAATACACAAAACATTACATGTATATTATCAATATATAACATGGGTTTTTTTACACTTGTGGATTAATTTTACGACTCCTCTTACAATTCATAATGAAATTTTAAATGGTATAAAAGTTTTTTTTGAATGTATTGAAAATATGGTTTTTGTATATATTTAGTTATTAAACATCATAATTTATTGCTAGTGAAATACAAAAAACCATCGTTTTTGTATGAGCGTAGAGTATTTCGTTACGGGAAAATTTTCATTTAGCGGAAGAGAATGACCGATCGCTACCCTCATTTACAGAGGCTGTCGTGCAGTTCTCAGGGTGGTGGAAATGAGTTATTTTGTTTTGGTCCATTCTAGACCGTGAAATATGGCCTTTTCCCTATTTCGTACCTAATTCAGCAGGCTAGGCTTTTTGAAACTACATTTTGCAATGAATGGTATTTAAAAACATTTTGCTGTGTTTTAATTTCTATGTGTTTTTTTGTTACATTACTATGCGTTTAATTCTTAGTTTTAATTTAATTGTTTTCTTTTTTATAAAAGTAATTTGTTTTTAAAACCAATTATCAGTCAATTGGTTGAGGATTCATCACTACAAATAAAATGTTTTTAGTATTGTATTGACAGTGATTATTAAATTTGGTTTATATATAGCTTTAATAACCCCGAGGAAAGCCAATTTCCCGTGTAGGATATTTAGTAATGGCGTAACCCTGCTCAATAATGTTAACAGACTGTTTAGTCTTGATAAGTTATTTACCGAGGAACATTTAACCCCAGCACACCATTACTACAGACCACTGTCGGCTACAATTCTTTCCTAGTCCATTTTACCGTTATATTAAAGTTCTTTCTCTAGAAAAAAAACAAATGGGATATTATGTTCTCGACTATTTTTTAAAACAAAGTGTTTGGTTTAAACTAATATCTACTGATAAATAATTGTTGCGGAACTCACCACACAAAGTTTTATGTTTTTGTGTATATACAAAGAATAAAACACTGCAATACTATAAAATAATTTTGGTTTTACAAAAGATTATATCCCGTTTTTTTTAAACGTATTATAGTATTATAAATGGAATTTAAATAAATACTACTTTAATTGATTTAGTTTTTTATTCTCATTGCCAAACTTTATTACGTTTTGTGCAACTCATATGCTAATTAAATCTATATCTGATTTTGTTGAAATATGTGATTGTATAAATCAAGATACACTAAACTATAGTGAGGATATTTTTTTATTATTATAAATTCCTCTTTTATACGTGTTTAGTAGTTTTATACTACCTTGATAGTGGTATACTAATCGATATAAATTGTCTCGTTTCCGAACCCCTTAACTTAATGAACCCCTAACGTCCTAGTGAAGCCAAATGAGCAAAGTAGTTTAGCATATCATTACAATTTAAAATGGTGTTCTATCTTTAAAATATATACAGTGATAAGTTTAAATATATCAGTTATCATAATAAACTTATTGTGGCTAAACATTTTTGACAATTCAGCAGTTTCTAGTTTTGATGTTAATAATGCATACTGTTACCTATATTGAACCCATATTTTCTCATGTTTACATATTTAGTTTTTGTGTTGAAGTATTGCTCCAATATATGACCTAAACGTTGGTTTAAAAATACTTTTATATTCATTGTACGTTTTTAACGCCCCGATACATTATCCAAAGAAACGCTTTAACTTGTATTTACGCTCAGAATGAATTTGTATGTAACTAAATGTTTCTATAATTAATGGAGAATTTATGGCTGGGAGAAATGTTTTTATATATTTTATTTTAATTATCATTAAAATTTAATTAGTTTATTTCCTGTTTAATTATGAACACATTTTTATTTTTTTAAATGGATGTTTTTATCCTTATTTCACGTGTAGTGTATTTGAATAGCGTATTTAATAATTTACACAGGATCGTAAGTGGAGGTACTTGTTAACGTGTATGGGATTACATTATTGGTTGGATAATTTTGTATTTCATTTATGATTTTTACACTTTGCGCACACTTTACGTTCCCAATTAAAATGTTTCTGTGTGCAAAGATTATTTTTGTGATTTTTTTTGTCGTACACATGCTATAAATTTGAGACTTTTTTATCAGAGTGATGTATACCTGCATACAAGATTTGTTTATTATATATTTTATATCTTCATTGAGCTCGAAAACAAATTGTTATTTGTAAAGGATAATTTTTGTTCGTTGTAAAACAAATTTACATAGTAAACGTTCAGAAATAGGAGTTTTTCAATACATTTAAACTTTTTAATAAATTAAAAGCTTCATTCATGACAGTGTCTCAACTCATGAGAATTTCTAGGTTTTTAAATAAATCTTTAACTAAATATCTGACCACTCCCATTTCGATTATAGATATCTTCCTGTAAATTATAATGTTCATTACCTATTAATTTTGCTTATCCTATCAGATTTGATATGGAGACTGTAGGGATTTGCTTTTTTCCTCTTATTAATCACAACTCGTATTTGCAAAGTTTGTTGTCCGTATCATTACTAGTTATTAGATTTATTATTTCTTATTAATTATTATATACTGTATTTTAACGTATGTTTAAATGGTATTTTATCGAATTTTCAGTACTGTCAGCTAGAAAGTTTGTGCCACCCTTTTCTGAACACTATATATGTACACATTAGCTTATGCAATATACCCCCTTCGAACACGATAACCGGAATATTTTTTTAATATATCCACACTAAAATTGTACAGTGTAAATAAATGGGTTTGTTTAGCAAGTAATAACTAGTAAAGGTTTCTAGATGGACCCGTTCACATCTGTGCATTTTTAAATTGTACTATTTCTATGGCCATAAATACCCAAAATAACAAATATTTGTTAAAATATTAGGTAAATTTAAATCGTGTATTTTCATGTATCTCTCGAGGTTCAAAATGGTGGTTAATTAAAAGTTTAAGATAAATGATTATGAGTAGTATACAACAACAGTGTTAAAATAAATAATAATTATGATTACAACAACTGATGGAATTCAAATAAAATAGATTCAGACTAAATTTGGGTACCTAGTCAGTATTTGCACATAGCTTTGATAAGGTTCTTTCGCCAATTTTAACCAATAAATCTTTTCAAGATAGTGGTGGCCAGTCAATTTTTTGGTAAATATTTAAATCGAACTAATTTATAACACGGATCCAAAATGGTACATTAATAATTTTATTTTACTTTTATCGATATCCCGCAAACATATTTTAATCAAACGATTTAAGAATTTATCCATTTTTTAAAATGTATTGCTTTCATTATGGCTGTTACAACCTGTCAATATATTGGTCTTAATAGATATTGATATCGCACGGCAAATACATTTTATATAGGTAATTCTGCAGAATCATACAGGTACAAATATCTGTTCATAATATATAGTAATAGCGCATTTAGCTTATAAAGATATTAAAGATAACACTAAAGACAATCATTATGGTAAAAATGTATAAATTGTATATTAATCAAACGATGCTCTGAGACTCTGATGTTCCTTATGTCTTTTTGTTGTAACTATGTAAAGAAATCGTAAAAAATATTTTTGAAGAAACTACGAGTATAGTTACTACACAAACTGTTACATTGTTATCTATATCGTTGTTATACATATTACAAAATAGTATAACCATGTTACAAAAACACAAGTGTAACTCCAAAAACAGTCCACAGTTTTCCTTAAAAATAATCCTCCCGTTGTCTTTATTAAAGTTTAATCTGACTTCTAAGATCCTGGCAATTATGGGATAGCACGTTGTTCCTGGACAAATCGGCTTACATTGTGCTTCCCGTTAATTGCCATCAACAAAATCAGAGCCGGTAATCCTGGCAATAACGGTGGCCAACCTGGGTTTTCTATCCTCTAGCACTAGCTGTATCTAAGCACTAAAGATTATATCACGTAGAAAACAATACATTTTAGCAATTTATTTAGTAATATTTCAATTGTACGTAACAGTATTAAGGATGAATAAAACTTCACTGAAATATACACATTTACTATTGAACTACTTAACAACGAAATGCATATTTCAGGGTTAATGTTTATTATGTCTAATACCATTATTTTGTTTAAAATGATGTTTGAATTTGTTTCCTTTAAAAAATTAATACTAGATTACGAGTGCAATGAAATTTTAATTTGAAGCCCTTCTTCTTAATAGTGCTACGTTTATATATTGTTTTCATATTAAAAGTAAAGTATGTATGATAGGTATTTAAACTGAATTCCAACGAAACGGCCACAATGGTGAGTTAATAAAGGAATTGATTAAAATCCAGTTTGTTTAAATTCTGAGTCACAACTTAAAATATTTACTATCTTTTATTACTTGGTTACCAACAACACCAAATAAATATTTGCCTTGTTGAGGTTCTTATTAAAGTGTTAAAAATGCTTTTTTTTATAGTTTATAAGCATGGCAGACTTTAATATTCTGGTGGAAACCTAAAAATGTACTAGTATGAAGAAGCGGCGTACATACTGTATGTGAATTAAAATTAGTTCAGGAACAGTCTAGAGCCAATCACTACGAAACATGAGTTACGAACGAAAGCAATCTTTATAAGTAATGGCATAGCGGTTAATACAGACACCTATCAAAATTGTTTAGGGCATTAAGGCTGTTAAAGATTTAGATTTATACTGTTAACAGGAAATTTCCATTAAGTCATTTCACCTAGTGGTGGTTTTATTTTAAGTTCAACAAATAAAAAATTACTTTACTTGACAACCCCGTTTGAAAAAAACCTGTTAAAATCTATATTTATTCTAATTTGAGATTTTTGTATTCATTCAAACTATTCTCTTATCACCTATTATTTAAAACTAATTTTAAGTTCCAAAAACTCATCATAAATGATATAAAAAACTAATTAAAATTCATTACTTTTACAAAACCTATAAAATCCGTATTAGTTTTAGAAGTACAACCTGTTAAATTTACCTACATGTTTACTCCTACAGTAGAAAAAAGCTGTTACCATGCACTGGTGCTATATGGCTACCATATGTCAACAGATGCAAAGCAGTTATTTTTTAATTTTCATGTAACATTCCCTTATTACATTAATTTAATTAATTTAAAGTATGCCTAATACTAAAATTTTCTACAAGTCTGTTTTCTAAAATATGTTATTTACAGTCTAACTTAACTTAACTTTGGATGCGAGCTGGCAATGTGAAACGAAACGTTAATTTTTAGAGTATTCTATATTTCCTTGATTTGTTGTTATAATATGTAGTAGGTGTAACGTATATTTAAGGATATGATTTATATTATTGTGAAATGGAAGAATTCATTGTCGAAAAAGTTGAGAATAAGGCCAGAAAAAGGAAGAAATTTGTGACAGAATGGAAGCGGAACAAAGAGAAGAAGGTAAGGATTAACTCACCAGTTATATTGCATAATATATAGTTTGTAAGATGAAGTATTAGTCTCGTTTCTGTTATTTGAACAATTGTTACTTATATAAAATTGTCTTAATTTTATTAACCAATAAATTTTACACAACAGTTTTATCTATAAGTCAAAATTTGCCTGTCAAGTTTAAAATAAATTATAGATATCTGTAAATCTAGCACTTCATGCAGACACCATACTAGCCTATACTAAATACAGAAATCCTCAAAGTTACATTTTAACAAAACTTATTTTGTAATGCTAGAAACTACCTTGAAGATTATTATTCTTTGATTGTAATATTTGATTTTTGTTACAGGCACCAATATAAAGGATTTCCTACATTCACAAGATTTGAACACGATGGGAAGAGTATTACCGCTGCAAAGAGTTGTCACTTCAAGACGTTAGAAAGATTTACCAGCGTTATTACCAAGACGCAAGTCAATTATCCCAAGAGAATTACATTCATCAACATGTGAAAATTAACTTCAGTAGACAAGAAGAGGCACAAAAAATCAATGCAATAGACGTCATAAAGAAAATTAATAACCACAAATTTCATTTTACCAAAGCAGCATGAAGGCCAAGTTAAACAAGTAAGAGTGTAGTGCTGCATTTTTACACATTTTGCAAAAAGGACGTGACAGGGTTCAATGCACTTTATTTTGTAAAATGTTTCTGATCAAGAAGCGTATTAACCGAAGGTAGCTGTACATTTAAACTTTACTGTGTGTGAAGGGGACTCTAAAGAAACCAGAGCAAAGAAAACACAATATCTTATCTTTGGACTTAGGATGAATATCTAAAAGGCTCAGTACGGGTTGCATCGGCACTGCACCACAAGTTAAGTGGTTTAGACTTAACTGGAATCACCACGGTGCGTCTTTTTTCTGGTGACTGTGGTGATCAAAACAAAAGTATCACAATAACTGTCCATGCTTTGACATTGGCTGCTGAACGAGGCTTCTACGAATTTCAAAGTTTCCCGATTTTATCCCTCTATTTTATCCCGTCAGATCGTGTTTTTTCGAAACCTCTAACGCCAATTTAAGAAACAAACTGTGATAGAAAAATTCGTTTTCAACATTGGACCGTGATTCCTCTGGGAATAGATTTTTCAGAATTAAATAAGTATCATTCTAATATAAATACAATGGCAAAAGCATTGAATGAAATAATGTAATGCGTTAGAATTTTATATAATTTATTATAGTTTGATGACATAAAACAAATTATACAAAATTATTGTTTATAATAATATACGTTATGTTCACAGAAAATATGAAAATAAATAATCAACCTGAGCTTTAGAGCCAGCTCTAACCCCTATGTGCAAGGGGACAAAATTACTCTGATTTCAGAGAGAATATACAACAATGGTTCTGCCATCCACAATTCACAGGTGCTTACAATGTCCGAGATTGTTACGAGAGAGATTAATTGTATCAAGCAACCCGTGAGGCCGCTCCATACCTGCAACGTGAAAGATATAACCAGTGTGGTTTAATCATTGTCATAATTTTATATCCGAGCACACATAATTTCCCGAATGAACGCTTATCTTCCGAAATTAGTGATAACGGGTACGAATAGCTTTTATGACAGATTTATTCCACGTATTTACAAAAGGATATAGAAACTAAAGATATTTCCAGAACTAACCAGTCACTTGTGTGGGTAGTCTATATTTTCCACCTAAATAACAAATATTTTATATATATATATATATATATATATAATACTATATTCATATTTTTATTAGTATTCATGCAGTTTGAAAATATTAAAATAGATACATACGAAAATTTTATACGACTAGGATTTTTTAAATGCAACCATTATGGAGAGTACTCCCCACGGGGGGGGGGGGGAAATTAATAATTATTGACTGAAATTGGATTTCTCAAACAGGGTTAATCTTAATTATCTACAAACGAGTATTGCTGAAACAGACACCTGACACACACAAAAATATTCTACTATAACTCAATGTTCTTTGCTAAAAAGTAGTGAAAACGGTTATAATTTTTGCTTTTTGGTTATAGATATGTCTTTAAAATTATACTTTTCAATGTGAATTTTTTGCTCTAAAGGAACTTTTTAAGTTGTGTATTTCATTAACTTTAACTTTTATTAAAGGCACATGTATTGAAATATTAAACGTATTATATAATTAACATAACGTTTAAATATCTCTAATATTAAAAAGTTGTGGAAAAACAACCAAGTGGGTTAGCAAAGCTGCCAAGTACGTTCCACAAATTAGATGCCTTAGAGAGAAATTAGAGACACAAATATTTGGTTTATCAGTCATTTCCTTGTTGTGAGTTCTACAGAATGTTTCTTTTTAGTCGCATCAATATATAACATGCAGTCTGATTTGATTTATATTCAGAGGCATTCATATAAAGCCACTATTTTTCCAAGGAGCATTCATTGGTCTATTTTATTCTAATAAATCATAGTTTGAAAAAAAAAATCTATTTAAGCGAGTGTAAATACATAGGTTATACAATTGTAACATATAATTATGAAAAATTAAATAAAAACGTTTTATCGTAAATGGTACGTTGAAGTAAATTCTTATTCTATTGTTATTTAATATCCATATTCATTACAGAGATGACAGCTTTTCTCCAAAAGGGCCACACGAAATTCATTGACAACCTTTTTTTCGAGATAGTAACGCGAACTTCAAAGACAGGTGTTCTCCTAGATTAAGCCACGTAAACTTAGAAGTTAGTAATTCTTCGATACAAATTAAAGAACTTCACATTCATAAAAAAATCTGACTAAAATCTGAAGGACATAAATTGTCTGAGACAGCCACGTGAACTTTCAACATAGATATTCTCTTAGAGAGCAACATACAACTCACAGGTAACCGATGTCCACAACAGCCAATTCAAGTTCGTGGAAGACCACTAGAACTTCTTAGGTAACTATGCTCCAACATCCATACGCAGGTGATAAGATGCTAGTAAAAAAAACAGGACACCAGTGTTCTAGTACATATCCGTGCGTGTGTGAAACGATTTTGTTTACATATTAGGGGACGATGGCAAAGTATAGTTAAAACTAAAACCTGGATTACACATTGCCATTTATCTACAAAAGAGCATAATAATTTATTAATTTATTTTATCAAGGAAGTTTGCTCTTTTTTAAATTGTCCATATTCTGATTTATCGGTAAATGCACATAAATTGATGGGCTACCACTTTTTTCAAAACACTATTAAAGGACTACAGTATTTACAATTTTATCAGTATGCAAAAAGAGGGAGAAACGGATTACATACTGATCAACCATTCCTCAGTCATGTCGAGGAAAACTGTGTTATAATATGAGCTGTGCATATTTCATATTACTCATGAACGTTCAAAATTGATTTACTCAGTTTATTAAAAGTCATCAGTTTTCGAAATTATATTTTAAATACTAAGAGTAAATATTCCCTTTGTTTTAACTATAATTTTGAGAAGAACAACGAAAGTGATAATCTTTTCAGGAAAACTAGTAATATATGTTGCTTTTGTTTTAATAAACGATACCATAAAACTATATCATTTTGTTGATATCAAATTTATAGAGTTTCATCATCTTAGGAGGTAAAATACGAGTAGTTCCATATAACGGTATTCAATAAAAATTCTAACAAAAACAAAATCCTACGGTAAAATTGGTAAACATTTTGCAATAAACCTTATTGTTTTATGATAATTCTCTACATAAAAAATTAAATGAAAAATTTCAAGCAATGAACCGCCTGTAGCATCTGAAGCCTTTGGAAAAGCGGAATGTATGATATGCTGGCTTTTGGAATCGTATGGCCAGATGTTAGTACCTAGGTTCTCGAACTGTCCAAAAACAGCTACTGATTTACGATGCACATAGACTCCAGTGTGTATTATTCCTTAAAAGTATACTCAAACGTAAAGAACATCAGTTCAACTAGACTTCTGAAATTATCTATTATATTTAGACAATCTGATATTTTACAGACTTGACATTACAGAATCACGTTTGTCAATTCCTCTAAGTTCCATCAAACCTCTGGGAAATACCTCACCCTGTAATGACTTGATACTTGCTTATATCTACGACCATATTTTCTTATTTAGTTAACCACCTAATACATGTTTCATGTACCTACCATTCTTAATTTACAGAAGAAATTGAGCTCTACGTATTTTGTGTAAAATACATTACCAATTGTGAAAGAAACCATTATCTGATTATAATTTTGAACTTTGCCATGAAATTGTAATGATTTCGTAAATATTGTTGTTATATTTAAACCATGTTTCAATTATACACCGCACATACGCGAAACAAATGGTTTCAAATCTATCATGCCACGACTGACTGACTCTATCGATTTTGATTAACTTTTTACTAATTGCAGCGCAGTACATAAATTCCAAACTGCAAAAAATACTTCTGGACATGATATACAATTTTACAGAATATATATTTGGCCAATTAAACGGGCAGGATAAGGCTTGAAAGTCGATTTATATAAAAAAAAACATTAAAAAGATGTATATTACATTTAAAATGTTTTTCGGCAGTAAACGATTTATTTAAAACAAAATTTACAAATTTCATTATCACATCATACTTTTGGGCAGTAATCAGATTTATTATAAAGAAGGAGAATAGTTTATGTTCATTTGTAGGCTTTTTTGTTCCACCTTATGTAAAAAGATTTAGGAAAGTCAGTTTAATAAAGCATACAGGGTGGAAAAAAAGTATGGAAACGCTTTCACTAATTTTGTATGGCTTCACTTATACAAATTAAATTTTGTACATCACCACTTGTATTAAGAACCTAGTTTTTTGAGACCAGTGGGGACATTTTATCTTTTCAGGGGGACGGCCCGTGAGGAGTCGGACGAAAATCTTAAATGTAAGCATAGGCCGAGTTTGGTATCAAATTAAAGGTCTAGTAAAGAGAAACTCATTACCGCAAACCGCACTTAAAAAGGTTGACCCTATCCAGAGTACGGGCCGTATGAATTTCATGACAAAGAAATTTAGTAATTTTGTCTTGTGAAGTAACTAATTTACTTTCAGTAGTATGTTTTATGTCGGTTATGTAAATTTGAAAAACAATTTCCAACAAAAAATTATTTTTTTTTACCTCTACATTTGTTGGATAACAGTAAATAGGGGTTTTTCCTGTCTTGTCTTCAAGAAACTGAGAGTATTCAATAATACCACCATAAACTCCTTATCAACATGAGGTCAAGGTCCAGTCCCTCCAGCCCTTTTATCTCAGGCAAACATAAACTGGTTTAGGCAATACAAACAGTACTGTCACAGCAAAACTCCACAGTTTTGTATTTTTAATATCAGCTTGGTTTTTAGTCTACGTTATAATTTCGTCCACGTAAGATAAAGTTGAAAGTCTTCACTAGAAGGTACTGCGATAGTTATACATTTTTTTACTTAAGTGTTTACATTTTATTCTACTAGTTTTAAAAAGCAATGTCACTTAATGAGTTTGAGAGAATCACGCTGCTTATGATGCGTGGTTATGGATATCTAGTTCGTCCCTATGAAGAAACAGCGCATTTGTTTAATGACACTTTTCTTGATAGACCCCCCAATTAGTAAGTCAACAGTGTTTAAGACAGTAAAAAGATTTGAAGAAACTAGAACAGTCAAAGATCGCGAAAGAAGTGGCAGGCCTAAATCGGCAACAAATGAACAAAAATCTTTGGATGTACTCCAAACATTTGTTGAAAATCCCCAGCACCTCGGCCAGAGTGGCTGCAGAAGATCTTGATATGAGCCATACCTCAGTGTTGAATGTTTTACACAAAAACAAGTATCGCCCTTTTAAAGTAACCCTAACCCAAGAACTTGCAGAGGATGATTTTGATCGAAGGACTGAATTTTGGGAAATAATGATGAGAAAGTGTGACGAAATTCAAAAATTTTTAAGTTCGATATTGTTTTCAGATGAAGCTACATTCTTTGTTAATGGACAAGTTAAAATAGGCATAATTGCCGTTACGTACTGGGCCGACCATAATCCACACTGGATGATAGAAGGCCACACACAAAGGCCTCAGAAAGTGAATATGTGGGCTGGAATAATAAACAATAACATTGTAGGACCGTTTGTGATAGATGGAAATCTAACAGGCGAAATTTATTTCAATATGTTGACAAATAACATTTTGCCAACAGTGCGTGCTCTTCTTGGGGCAAATTTTAATGCAGTATGGTTTCAGCAAGATGGAGCACCGCCCCATTACTATTTGCGGGTGCGCAATCTGTTAGATGAAGTGTTTCCTAACCGTTGGATTGGTCGCAGGGGTACCGTTGAGTGGCCGGCTAGGTCACCGGATCTTAATCCACTAGATTTCTTTTGTGGGGCTTCTTAAAAGATAATGTGTATAAAACTAAACCAGCCAACATTGAGGAGCTGACAAATCGTTTATTAGAAGAAGCAAAAAGAATTACACCCGAGATGCTTCAAAATGTGACTGCAGTAGGTTTTTATAATAGACTAGCTCTGCCAACAAGTGTTCGGAGAGCAGTTTGAGCACCTCATTTAAAAGGTATGGTTATTTTTTGTAATACATAGATAATTTTTTAATTTAATTCTTTTGGATAATTGTGTTCCATAAAGTGTCATTTTCAGTCAGAACAGTTTTACTTGAGACTGTGAAAATTGTGGAGAAATAATAATTAATCAAACGTTACTTATGAAATTCAAACGGCCCGTACTCTGGATAGGGTCAACCTTTTTAAGTGCGGTTTGCGGTAATGAGTTTCTCTTTACTAGACCTTTAATTTGATACCAAACTCGGCCTATGCTTACATTTAAGATTTTCGTCCGATTCCTCACGGGCCGTCCCCCTGAAAAGATAAAATGTCCCCACTGGTCTCAAAAACTAGGTTCTTAATACAAGTGGTGATGTACAAAATTTAATTTGTATAAGTGAAGCCATACAAAATTAGTGAAAGCGTTTCCATACTTTTTTTCCACCCTGTATAGTTTTAAAACCCTGTAATAGTATGAAGTAAACCCAGAGGATAACGATATCCTTTTCCTTTAGAGGACTGGAGACTAGCCAAGGGCAAAGAGCATTGAGTCAATATTTTTAATACAACTGTGTCAAAGCAGCCAGGTCAAGACTAACGGTGTTGTGATAGTTGTTACTTCCAATGCGCTGAGCTGAGGAAAAATACGAATTTGTTTCTTTATTTCACCCAGTAATATTTTATCATACATTAGATAACAAAAATTATACCATATTGTCACCAAGGTTTTCATGGAACAGCGTTTCTTACATGTTAACGCATGAGATTTATATTTAAATTCACTTTAAAAGTGACTTTCTACTATTCATTTTTTCTTTCTACTTTATGAATAAGCAAGTCACATGTTAAAATATCATGATAGTATTCTATTAATTTCCAAATACGTGTATTAATTTTCCCGTTGTCATAGTTTTTTAACAATAAGATCAATGTACACATATTCGCTAACGTTCAGCCAAGTTCCATGAAGTGGCAGTCACAAACATTGAACTTAGTGGTTGTTGTTTATAAATTAAGCTTCTAGCTAATTTTTATTTCTATAGGCCAGTCCCTTTTCGGAACATCGTGCGGAAAGACAGAGATAAATGAAATTGGATAAGATGCTTCGCTAACGTCCAGTTAATTAATTTTAAAATGTGCTTTTTAAAATAGTAATAAAATTTTTAAAAAACCTTAAATTATATTACATTAAAAAAAAACTTTAAACTTTTAAAATTGTCATCCACTTTTAAACTAATTTAAACCCTTAAGGTACTTGGCAAAGAATAATATAAATAGGCTTAGTGTTTTTCCTGTGTTTATGTGAATTCCCGTTTTTATAATATTTTATCCGTATACACATTAAAAATCTATACAAATATAAAACATCGACAGCATTCAGTATTTTATTATCCTACGTTTCAGTTAATAATTCGACACTAGTATTACATGGAAATAATGATTCTAATTAGTAAAAGGACACGATCCCTTCCACATCAAAAACTGTGTAAGAGACCGATGTTTATACAGCAGACCACAACTAAACGTAATACAGCTATTCTATTTGTGGGCTTATGTAACCCACGTTTTAAACTCTCTTTAACATAAATTAGAACAATTTGAATTCTTCATGTTGAACTGGTAAAATATTTCCTTTATTGTACATTCTTATAATTTCAGTGTATTTGCCAAGGCGTTTGTTTCTTGTCATGATAGGAATAATTATACCAGAAACCATTAAAATTACATAGTGTTATCTGTTTCATCACTGTGAAACTAAGTAGTTAAACTGTTTTAATAACGTGGTTTAGCAACTAAACTATGTATTTAATTAGGTCAGTCAGTTTCAAACACACGGGTAGTTTTAGTGTTCTTCACTATTTAGTTGATTCATATAAAGCATGCATATTATATTAGTCAAATTAACTACACATAAAACTATATAAAAAGGTTTTACTTAATTTTGTATTTCAAACATTGTGATAGTATACGTTGTTATTATTACAAACTGTTTACACAATATTTTATACATCTTTCTCATTGAATTTGAGTCTTCTAGTGCTTGAGAATAATTAAACATAAGAATGAATTGTGTTTATCACAATTCATTAATTGTGTTTTGTTATTGATGTTATCGTATAACAATCAAGACTAAATGTCAGCAAATTGTAGTGATAAAGAGATAATCCAAAATGGTAAATTTTTAGAATTTTTTACTTTGCGTTCAAGTCTCAGATTTCACCTTTACATGAAAGTATTTTTCCCATTGTTTTGAACGTTTAATAAAAAATTAAAATAATTATCACACGACAGATAGATCAATCAAAATCAATTTATTTACAGACTGAATATTGAGTTAAGGATGTATATACTTAATTTGAAATTAATTTAATAATGAAAAATACATCGACAGCACGGGACTTAAAATACCAGCATTCTACCTTTTATATGCTTTTAATAACTAACAAAAAATACGTGATTTTAGACTATAATAATTTAGGCCACTAGGAAGCATTATCCCCCTTCATAACTACAATGCACATTATCGATTTAAATGCAGACCTATGTGGGTGTGTGTGTGTGTGTGTGTGTGTGTGTGTGTGTGCGCGTGCGTGCGCGCGCACTGCTTTCAATATATTGGGTAAATGTAACCAACTGAAGCTTAATGAAACGTTAACTATGTAATGAACATTTAAAAGTATGTCATTTGTATATAATGAGACAATAAATTCCAGTGGCTAGGTATGCCAATGAAACTAGGTTGAAAAGCATATTGTAAACAGTAATTACACAAGCCTTATGCCATTGTTTTAAAATATAAATGCTCTGGGTGTGACAATTATGTTTGAAATAAGTTGATACTTTCAACATAATATGTTATTGATTTTAATGATCTGTAAGACTCATTAGAACCCATGATATCAATGCGATTGTTTTACATGATATTATCCTCTGGGAAATTAACATTAACTGTAGGAAATGAAATAAACATTATAGCTAATACTAATTTAACTTATTATCACCAATACCAAACAGCTTATATAACTATTTTTATTAGTGACTATGAATTGATTGTAATTATTTCGTTTATAAACTGTTATTATTACTTAAATTGATCAGCAAAATTTCTCTTTAAGTGATTAATGGTTTTAATTTGCATAACCGTGGTAAAATCTTTTACGTGAAATTTTGTTTCAGTAATTCTAGGTCTATATTAAATTAAAAATGTATTTGGAGAGCTTGTTGCCAATATATTGAGGCGTGATTCCTTTCAGCGAATGTTTTATATCCTGTATGTGACCCTATTAATTTTAAACAGTTCATAGCCCTTTTCGATATTCCCCCACTTATTGTTTTGTATCCTCTTTCAACAGGGCAATGGACATAAGATTGGGCACAATAAGCGTGGAAAAAAACTTTAATATTACAATAGGTTTCCTTATTGTGTAATGTTTTTAAATGAAGTAATTTCAGAAGTGCCTTAACATTGCTACTCGACTCGAAATAATTATATTTGAAATAAGGCCCTATTATTTGTCTAAGCAACGTATCGAATAACAAAAACTTTAATTCCAATCAGCATCAATAGGAGAGGTGGAAGGATTACTGGCTTATTATCAATACGGATTTAGAAACATGAAGAAGAAAGAAGTTTTGCAGCTGAATAAAATCAAAATGTTCACGCGTTAAGTCTGCGATGTAATTTTTCGTATTTATTCATTCGCTACCTAACAACAGTATTATCGAACAGAGAAACAAATGCACATAATCTATTCTTAAGTGTGTTGAATGATAATAATAAAGTATTGGAACTTGGACCTAGTAGAGAAACAAATAAAGCGTGACCTTATATATTAGTAATAGTGAAAGAGTCAGTTATTTATAACTTTATTTTGACTACAGTCAATGATATTCGGTGATAATTTCCATAACCATTTTAATAGTAGACTTACTGGAAAAACATGTATCTTAGTGTTTATAGTACTAATTAAAATTTGGAATATTTGCAGTTTTAGCTTATTTGATAAATACGAGGATTGCATTGGACATTTAACAACTTAGATTTTCATTCCAGAACGGAAACCAGGAGTTCTCGCATGATAGCAGCGGACATTACTGTTTTCTATGACTCTCGGAGTAGTTTTCAATAAAATATGTGTAGAATAATATGATAAACATGTAGTAAAACACGTAATGGCCATTAGTGCTGTAATTACCGTTATATTTTTAACAAAGACTAAGTACTCTGTAAATAAAGAAAGACTGCGGAGAGCGCACACGTTCCTTGCACCCAGCCATTAAACACCACAGCCATTAGCACATCTTCATTCTTCGCGCTCCAGTACACTTCGGTACGTCAAATATATACACTGTTTTTTAACCAACATAGTTTATTACTACCGTTTAAAAGTGTGGTTTAAGTAATCATAGAAATTCCAACTAAACTATTTCATTTGAGCTAAACCGTTACTACACTGATGGAGATTGACTGCATTACAATTACATGGAATTAGTTTTAACTTATAGAAATTATTTTGATGCTGCGAATAGAATTAAATAATATTATATGTAATATACTAGAAAAGAGTTAAATACCTGAGTAAGTTTTTTTTTTACAATTTTGAAAAATTAATCCACAGTTAGAATTTTTAAACCTATTATTATGTTTACTAATTCTACCTATCTTTAATGCCCGCTCTGATTGGGATGAAAATATATTAAATGCCAACATTATTCCATAAATTATTACTAAATTAAAGCATATTATACGGGGTTTAAATGTATTTAACAAATGAAAAATGTTTGTGTGTCTATGATGATAAATATAAGTCTTTTTCTAGAAAGTACTCGTTTTGTGTAAAATGTTCCACTTGTGTTAAACATCGTTTTAAGTATATTGAAATCCGTCCTGGTTAGCTAGTAAAATATTTATAATAATTACTATTATTGTGTAATTATAAAATAATGTATACTGTATCTAAATATATAACAAATATTTTTTACACTGTGGATTAACTGAACGACAACTTAATTCAATATTTGTTTCATATGTGCAAAACGTTTTAATATGGACATCTTTCTTCCAAGTATATACTATTTTTAAACGCTAGGGGTAGTACTTGGTAGTGAAAGCAAAAAATTAACATTTAGTTGACCGTAGCGTATTTGCTTACACGAAAATTTCATTTTGTGAAAGAGTTAACCGCTACATTATAGAGGCTGTCACACAGTTCATGGGTGGTAGAATGAGTTATTTGTTTTGGTTCATTCTAAACTGAGATATACTTAATTGTAGGCTACCTAATTCAGCTTCTTCTGAAACTACATTTTGCGTAATTATGTTCGAGTACATATTTTAAACACATCAACAGTACAGTTATAGATTTATAATGTATTTACAGGCATTGTTCAATACATCGGTTTGTTTGGCTTGACTAATTTACTGATTACCATTGCACTAATTCAATTTAGCACTATTTTACTGCTAACCATTGTTTATTGCATTAGTAGATAAATCGATATTATATTATATTGAAATTGAAGGTTAGTATGATACGCAATAGGAATACATTTTTCTAGGTCCTATTCATACTTAGCATTAATCATCGCACATGACTTTTTTCAAAAGTTACTAGTGAGTTTGTTCTGGGGCAGTTATTATTATTATTCTTTATTAAATAACTTAGAAGTGATATCATATGATATAAATAAATATATATATATATATATCATATGATATCATTTTCTACGTTGATATCATATGGTATCATATATATATATATATATATATATATATATATATATATATATATATATATATATCATATGATATCATTTCTACGTTGATATCATATGGTATCATATATATATATATATATATATATATATATATGATACCATATATATATAGTATAACTAAGTTAAGCTATGAATAAATCATATTTTTGCATATAATGCCCTGCGAATTGTAAACTATTCTGTGCGACATTAAAGTGTGCGACTCCAGATGAAAAATTAAGTAAACTTTATAATAAAGTTAATCTCAAATAAAAATTAATTAAGTGCTAAAAACATTAATGGTTTTTTGTTTGTTAAAGGAATTTAGTGAATCAGATAGCTGAGTGTTAGCAAGTCTTTAATCTATCATCTGTATGTGTGTCCGTCTATCTCTCAGTATAACTGTCCGCAGGATATCTCGTGATCGAATCGAGCTATAAATTAGACATTCTATACAATCTTTAAATCTTCACGTACAAAATTAGGTTCAATGATGGTGCAATGCCGTCAAAACGTGTGTAATAACTGCTAAGGATACGTTCATAGGATAAACCACATCATGTCAATTATGGTGTTGAGACTTTTACTGAAAGTAAGAAATCTTTTCTGTCTCAACCTTTTTATTGGTTTTATTTATATGTAAAACATGTTTTCCTTGCCATACAAGTACTTTGATTTAACCAAAAATCATTCAATTGATTGAAGTTCATCAAAACTTAAATACACGTTTAACTTTTGAAAGTAATTATAAATGTTGTTCTATTTAACCCGAGAAAAACTAATTATCCGTGTGAGATACCTACTAGTGACATTACCCCACTAACTGTTTCATCTTAGCGATTTATTTACCGAGGAACATTTAACCCAGTACTATTACCACAGACCACTGCCGACTACAATTCTCTCTAGTCCATTTACCAATTTAAATTACGAAATTTCTGTGAAAACTAAATATTTGATTAAGTTTTCATGTATTATCATTTCGAAAACACCTTCTCCAAAATACTATACAGAAGTAAAAATTAATAATAACTAAACAAAACTATTTGTTCACATAAAAAATTACGATAGAAACTTATTACGGGAATAGGACCAGATGTAGCTTTAGAAAGATATTGATGATTATATGATATTGATATTTTTTAAAAACATTATAACTAACTTTAGTGCTGGATACAGTCTACTGTCATTTAACAGTTAGTAGGGACTTATGTCTCCATTTAGAATTTTAAATCATCTTCTGGGTTTTTGCAGCACACACAGGGGGTACTTTTCTTAAACAAGATATAACAAAATATCCATGACATTACATAACAGTCCTGCCCCATTGATTACTTAATCGTTATTAAAATTAAAAAATAAATCCAATAAAGAAATTAGTCTCTCATCTTTCAGCTCATAATCTAATAACGGCGAATTCCAAATCAAGCAACTGATGGAAATCCAGAAAAAATAATTATTTTCTATAAAAGCCTTTGTCTTTGCAAGGAAAGAGATCGTAAGTTTCTGGGTATGGGACTTAATAAATTAAATTGTTACAGAGGCTTATTTGAGGCTGTAAAATAAATGTTTTATATATATATATATATATATATATATATATATATATATATATACACATTTACTTCCTTGATATTCAGGGTGGCGCATCTGTCAGCTTCCCCATAAATTAGGATATTTTGTTTCGATAGGTTGATAACAATGTGAAGTTGGCAGAAACAAGGAGTAAGTTCATCGCTGTCCGCCCTATGTGTGTGTGTGTGTTTTATTAATGTTTACAACCAAACAACACATTTACATCCTTCAGTTGTGGTGGAAGCATAATAAAAATACTGCTATAATAATTGAAGAATTTAGTGTTAAATATCCAAGAGCCGCGATAATCACTCGACAGCGGAAGTTAGATAAGAAACTTAAAAACACAGGAAGCGTTTTTTAAACTCGAAATGTGGTCGTCCACGATCGATTTGCAACGAAGAAAACCTGCAGTCAGTTGCTCAAGCTTTTGTAACCAGTCCCGGTAACACGACTGGTTACAATAAGGCATCTGCTGAACTAGAAATATCAAGAACAAGTGTGCAAATAATGTTAAAGCAATTAAAATATAAGTCATACTGTCCATCTTTACTCCAAGCACTTCACGAGGATGATTGTGATAGGTGATTGGAATTCTGTTAGACAGTAAATATCCACTCAAAGGCCGATCAAAATGTATTGCGATCAATTTGTGGTATGATGAGGCATGTTTTCAATCTAAACGGATGCGTTAATCGGCATAACTGCGTGTACTGGTATAATGTAAATTCTCATAACGTAATCCAAGCAGAACTCAATGTGCCTAGTCTAACTAAATAAATACGTTGAATGTTATACCTTCATATTTAATCACATTAAATATGTTTCCGTGATATGGGAAGGTATTTTGAGTACTGCACTGATTGGTCCTTATTTTATTCAAGGAAATGTTACCTCAGAAAATTACTTACGGTCGCCGTGGTACAATCGATTGGCCTGTGCGCTCGCCTGACCTGAACCCATGTGATTTTTTCACTGTGGGGTATTATAAAGGAGGCTGTGCATGCTTCATAACGGCAATATCTGGACGATCTCAGAAATCTACTTAGAAATGCATTTGAACTAGCTGATAACGATATACCATTGTTGTTAAAATTTGTGGTTCTGTTCTCCGTTATTGTATAAAGTGTGTAGAAAACCGAGGTGGACATTACAAACAACTGCTATAACATTGTATGGTAATATATAAGTAATTTCATATAATGAATTTGTTTTCTTGCCTAAAAGTGTTTTATTTAATTAACCTATAACGCCTTTTAATTTATCTTCTGGGAAAACTGACATATGCGCCACCCTCTCACATAATACAATCATATTTGATTCAATACGTTAGGTTTCATAGTAGTGTTCAAATATAAAATGTTTCGGTGAGCTAGGGAGGTTACTACAATACTTTAAAATTGGCTTTACATTGTATTATTTTTTCTGTGTACACATTGAATAAATATGTCACATTGATAAAAAATTATCTACTTTGTTTTGACACTTATTTTATTATGATATTTTCGCGTTGCCATCATAATAGCCATATAACTTTGGTAAAAATATTCAATAACTCTCAGCTAAATAAAATAGAGTGAAACTTCATCGAACTCAGTGTTTTTATATGTTTCATGCAAACTTTCACACGTTCCATTTTATACTGGATTGACAAATATTTGGTTTGCAGCATTTGTCTCCTTTTGTACGGGCTTCAAGCTCAGATATCAGCCGACGAGGTTCTACGTTTAATTGTTTAAAAAGCCCCCCAATTTTCTATTTATGACGAAAATCACATCATTTGTATCATATTTTTCAAAAGTTAAATCTGTGAGTTTAGGGTAACGGGTTGAAGTTATCATACAAAAATCATGAGTTTTATACTTAAAAACAATTTTCTATGAATATTTGTTGATAATTTTTGTTCAAAGTTAAAAGAAAGATGGAGACGTTTTGGACACGTGCTATGAACCTCACCGCAGAATACTTATAATTCGACGCCTTTCGTCTCAAAATGGAAACGGTTACCATTTTTCATGCAAGAGTTAAATTCTCTTAAACTTGAACTAGAAGATTTGTTATGTTTAGAAGTGAAATTTGATTACCTCACTCACTATAATAACAACATGTAAAAGTATTGTGATGACTTAAAGGGGAAATGTATCCTACAATATTTACTTCCATATACAATGTATACTCCCATAAAACAACACTTGTGCAACAAAAACACTTCAAACCTATAGTAACTGATATACCGAATCATCGCTGCTTTCAGTGCTGCACACGTACTGACTGTTTACGAGAGTTGCGACTGGCTCACCGCAACTGTTTTGCACACTCCCATACAGGAAACAAATCCCACACACATTTCTCGTCAATACCCAAAGTGAATCAATTACGTGGATTGTACCGTAGCTTAATGCTTTGTATATGCCAGAATCGGTTAATCCGTATGTTGGCTACGCTAAGTTTTGTTTAATTCTTTGGCCATATATGCTAGTCGAGGTGCCTCATTTCTCATTGAATGAAACTTTATATTACTAATTTGACCCTTAACATGTTGGTGTTTCCATTTGCCCACAGTAAGTTTGTATACTACCACACCAGTTTAATGTGGTGTTCTCTCTTTAAAATATACGTTGTCATGTCATATACGTTTAGTATCAGATGTTTCAACCAACCTTCTGGTTAATTAATTTTGACAATTTTACACTGTTACCTTGATTTGTACACATTTCATCTTTAAACTTTTAGTACTTGTGTTTATGTATTGATACGGTAATTTAATTATTGTTACAATATATTCTCTTAATATTGGTTTTTAATAATCTTATATTTTTGGTACCTTTATGCCTGATGTATCAGCACAGAAACGCATTTTTGATTTGTAAATTAATTATTGAATACGAGTATAAACGATTATTCAGATCTTTTTTTGTTTTTTTACGTTAAGAAATCTAAATCAATTAATTTCATACACTACATGATATGTTTTTATTTGAAGAAATTTTGCACGATTTAATTCTTTTTAGGTTACATATATTTTCTTTGAATTATATCTTTTAAATAGGTCTGAAATTCCTATTTTTCATTTATAATGGTAATTAAATGTCTAAATGGTGTTTTTTTTACTTAATTTACCTGTAAAGTTTTATATTTCTAAATTATTAGAACCTAATTTCAATTATTTATAATTTAAAAGTTGGAAGTGTAGTAACGTATAATAAATATTATAGTTGTAGGTATATACGATTACATGCTGTTTGGATATTGTTATCTTTTATTATGGTTTACATTTGGCCGCACGTTACCTTCCATTTGATCTGTATCCAATATTAGTTGTTATTATCTCGTCCAACACGTGTTTTTACTCATATGAGTATGTTTTATCAGTGTTATGTATACCTATATACCAGATGAGTAGACCTTGCGCCCTTTGCGGACAGGGCTCTGATTGGTCGAGAGGGGGTCACGTGATCCAAGATGGCGGCTAAGCTCCGCCCCCTGCGGGAGAAATTCCCACATGTGCGGGAGAAATTCCCTCATGCGCGGGAGAAATTCCCTCCTCACACTCTTATCCTAGTGTTTTGGGGTGATTTTGGGTGTCAAAATTGTTGTTTTTCGGTAAAATCGGTGATTTTGGGTGTCAAAATCGGTGTTTTTTCGGTAAAATCGGTGATTTGTTGGGTCCGGTGAGGGAGAAACGAGGGACGGAGGGAATTCCAACATGGCTGCGCCCATGTATCACGTGATCAAAAAAAAAAAACCATTATGGCCGCGCCCACGTAAACATAACCTCACTTTCTTAGATGGCGGTGCCCGTGGCGCGCGCTGGCGGGAAAAATTCCCTAGGGTTCCCCTCACACTACAAAATAATTATTTATATATAATAATAATATAGATAAAAATTAAGTAAGACGTTATCTGAGTGTGGTTGCGGAACACTCGTACTGTGTATGGAACACAGTACCCAGGTTAAGCATTACCGAGGTATAGGAGTCTGTCCAGTCTGAAACTGGTTGTCACTCCACGACCCGATAATGCCCCGTCCCTTGGAAAGTGAATTTTTGAAACCAATTGAAGAATTTAAAATGGAAAGTGAATTTTGAAACCAATTGAAGTTAGAGCTGGAGTTACCTCGGGAGGTATATGTTGAACCTCCCCACGATTAACGCTCGGCACGTGGGACATGTGTGTACTCTGTCGGCACAGGTCCGACAGAGAGTATGACCGCACAGCCGAAGAGCAACCGTGGGAAGATTCACCATACACACAGGACACTCAACTTTACGCGGCTGTGACAGAGGTGTCTCCTCGGCGTCCGGGGGTGGAGGAGTGGTGTTATTACGCCTGGCATCCTCCATTCTTTCCCCAACGGATCGTAGGAAATTCTCCAAGTCCTCACGAAGCTCCCGCCAAGTTTGCGGGGCGAGTCTGATCTGTCGCCTATGGTCGGTATCTAGAAGGATGCGACTGGCCGTCCATTGCAGCTCCCGCATCAGTACTCGGATACTGTGGAGGGCCGCAATACATTCCCGCGCCTCCCAATCACTGACCCTGGGCTAAAACAGAAGAAGAAGAAGAAAGATTACATCACTTGTAAACAAGTCATAATGTACAATTCGAGTAATTCAATACCGCGTACCGTAGGCTGAATTTGTGGGAGCTCCGGTGACGGAGGTATTGAGGGGGCGTACTCTGACGACGATAGGAGTGTAGAGCCAGACTCCGTTGACGATCCGCCGGCCGGTGAGAGGCCTGAGAGGCCATCATGGGGTGGTACCGGGGAGGGCGGGCGAGTCGGAGGAGTGGTTGACGGTGCGACAGAGGGATTCGCCACTTCCACGACCCTGGGCTAAAACAGAAGAAGAAGAAAGATTACATCACTTGTAAACAAGTCATAATGTACAATTCGAGTAATTCAATATCGCGTACCGTAGGCCGAATTTGTGGGAGCTCCGGTGACGGGGGTATTGAGGGGGCGTACTCTGGCGACGATAGGAACGTAGAGGCAGACTCCGTTGACGATCCGCCGGTCGGTGAGAGGTCATCACGGAGTGGTACCGGGGAGGGCGGGCGAGTCGGAGGGGTGGGTGACGGTGCGACAGAGGTGTCTACGGAACGGCGCCTCTGAGAGGTGTCATAGCTGTTATCGTCACTGCCCGCAGGCAGTGACCATCCCCAAACGCCTGTCCTCTGAACAGCTGCAGACTGTGATTGAGACAGCAATGCAGGCTGCAGTGAGCTGATCTGTACATATACATACACCCTCAGATATGCTATTTATCACACATCCGTAAATTGTACTTTCAATTGATGGAACTAACCCTTTGATCCAGACTAGTTTCATCCCAGACCTCCTGCGGCTCGTTCAGGCGATCCAGCAGTTCCGTGATCTCCCTATCGTGCTCTTGACTCTCCGCCCGGTCAAGAGCCTCGACAAGGTCGGACTCTGCAAACATCTGTAAAACACGAGGAGAATCATCAGTGTACGCCGCTAACCGTTCAAATATCGGTACATAGATGAGAGAATGGTTATTACCTGCCCAAGATCCTCGTCACAGAACTCCATGTAGTCCTCCACACGTCTCTTACAAAAGAAAACAAACCCGTTAGTCATAAATTCCTTAAGGTAGTACATACGTAAAGTGTAACACGTAAAATATCACAGTAAAACTCACAATAGGCCTGAAACGGTGAGGAGCCAACGAAAAGACATCCTCTATCACGCAGATAGGTCGCGCCGTCTGCAAATAATACAGAGGATATAAAAATTGAAAAAACCTGTCATATGACGAAAAAAAAAACAACATTAGTACTATTTTACGTACCGTAGTGGGAATGGGTACCGGCTCACTGCGGGGTCTGGCGGGGTCCTAAAACAATATTTATAAGTTATGCGATACATGTGCTAGACAACAACAACAACAACAACAACAACAGAAAACAAACACGAAACAAACACTCACTTCCTGACCTCTGCGAGACCACCCGCTCACCGACCAACCTCCACGCGATGTCGATGGTCGAGCCTGCAAATAATTCTGTATCAGTAATAGATTTCATTAAAGTGTAGGCATAACGGTGTTGGATATAAACGTACCAAGTCTATGGCTCCATCATCGTTCCCTGTCCAACCGTTTGTAGACGCCGTCGAGGGTTGTTCCTAAACATTAATCGAACATTACTAAATACATCAGTAAAACAGTATAACATTTACATGAAATTATTGCATGACTTACGTCTTCACTGCCGGCTGATACCACACTCAGGAGTGCGAGAATCAACAGCAATACTGTAGTGTTCCCGATCCTGGCTCTAGGGGCACAACACAGTACTCCCAGCATGACCACGAACATGGTGGTGGCCATGAGGAAGCAGACTATGGCTAAACGTTCACAGTCGGACATGATAGGAAAGTGCAGGATACACACGCGTCCTCTGCTTATATGCAGCCGGACCGCATCCTGTCACATGTGCTGGTACAAGGTGACCTTCGTTCCACACCACCCATGAGGTCAGGTCTTAGGCGCGTTCTTTTTGTTAACCGAGAGCATCCCCAGTAGGCCTAACCTCTCGGGTGATGAGCCCCAACCATCGCTCATCACAGGTGGTAGCCATTCCATGACAAATTTGCTACCTCCCAACATATTTTTTTTTGTACCTCACCAATGACAGGACTTCTCAACTCAATGCCGAAACCCTGTCTCTCGGTGAGATACGTTTTATTTTATACTTTATTTTTTATTTTTTTTATCCTCGCGAGTGTAACAAGTAACTTTACTCGGAGAAGCCTTTCAATGTAACTCGTAAAACACTCGCAAAGACTTTTTTTATTTTTTATTTTTATTTATTTTACAGCATCTAGAGCGAGGTACATACCCCTGGACTTACGGAGTTTAGGCCTGCCATAGAGGTATCTGTCACACACACACACACACACACACACACACACACAACTGCTCCCGGTCTTACGGAGTTTAGGCCTGCCGTAAGAGCAGTTGAAAGCCCCAGGACTTACAGAGTTTAGGCCTGCCTTAGGAGCTTACCACTCACTCACCCCACCCCGCTCTAGAGCTTTTTTCAAAGCACAAGCATAAGTGAAGCCACTATTATGTTGAGGCAGAATACAGTGAGTATCGGAAACGATAGCTTCCTTACTATCTACAATATTTCTATCAACTACGTTATTATGAAAATGGATAAAAATTGAACTTTTTCTAAGTCCCTTAGTATATACAGTGACAAAGGGTTTACACAGAGCTCGTATAATCCCCTCGTCGTACTCTATACCACCCTCCTCCCACTTGATGTTGTGAAAGTGGCGCTCCAGCCACCGAGCGGTTCTGGCCATTTTAGAATTTAACTCCCCCTTTATCGTATGGAGGCTTGAATACGATGTGTGCACGAAAGAGATGACTGATTATTACAAACTCTTTTACAATAAATCGATTGTCATTATCTTTAAAAGCGTGAAACTCAACTATCGCCTCCATTTGGCCACCGTTTGAAAAGTTCAATTTCGAGAGACAGCCTGTGAGCTATGTGACTAGGGAGGAGGTCACTGTCACTGTTTTCAATTGCGGTTTTAACAGGCTCCTCAATCAAGAACAGATCTCTCAATACGATGTGCATCAGTGGGATGTTGGCAGTGAACTGATTCCACTCGTGTTTGTTAAGCGTTAATGAATGTTCACCGTCGTAGATGAACACACATTGCTTACCAAATACGTTGATGACCTTGATATCCTCCCCACCATCCGCCTTTACGTAAAACCTATGTGAGGTCTCCAAGGCTAGACTAATGCTATTGAAGTGTTGTGAAAACTCGTTAAACACATCGAATGACCAATAAACGCAACCCTTTTTACCCTTAAACAGTATTCCGAGAGAGTCACCCCGGTTTTTAACAAAACCCACAATCACACACTTTGAAAGATCACAATCAATAAAATAAACAGACTTAAGAAAAATTCCCGTTAACGAGTTTATAGGCTCCTTGCGTCTTGGGATCCTCGTAGGCTCCAGGTCCATAGCCGTTGATGGGTCCTCCATGGTCTCGGTCTCGGTCTTGTATGACCGTACCTTCCACAGTACCCCTTATATACTTTAATCCTCCGAATTTAGACCAATCAGAGACGCGCTTATTTTGACCAATGAGATTTTTTAGCAGGTGGTTCTTCCCCCTCCACCTCCTCCTCCTCCCGTTCGTATGTGAGAGGATCTATCAAAAAAGAGACAGTAATTTTGTCACAGCCCCTCACATCCCAGGCGTCGCCATGGGATGTTAAATTATCACAGTCGATGTTTTTACACCCTTTAAATATCCCGTCCTTGTACAAGCAAGCGTGTACATACGCTTTGATACCCTTTTTATACCCTTTCAGCTTCACATCATCCTCTCTGCAAAATCTAACCCTAATTCTGTCAAAACCCGTCACATCATAAAACGCGCTATTAGGTGTGAAATTAGCACAGTCGAGGTATTTACATGTTTTCATCTTTCCGTCCTTCCACAAGGAAGTGTACACTCCAGCTTTTATACCCTCTCTATACCTATTTAGAGCCTGTTTAATAGGATTATTCTCCCCCTCCCCACCGTAGGCCTCGGGGTCATCGTCTACCTCAAAACGAATCTCAATTTTGTTAAAATCCTTAACATCGTAAAAGCTGGCATTGGATGTAAACGTAATGCAGTTGAAGTATCCCAATGATCTCATCTCTACTCCTTCCTTATGACCGCGAATGTATAGCCCCATCGTTGCGAGAGTGTTCAACACTGGGTAGGTAATGTACATCGGCGTAGGAGTCGCTCAATTTATACCTAACGATCCCCACCACCAACACCACCACCACCACCACCACTATTACATCATACGTTTTACGTTACCGGTAAGCAGGGTGTACGCCATGTGGGAGTCATGCAAGAGGAGACAGTATGCCGTCGTGTTTGCCGGAAAATTATTTTTCGCCTCAAATTCCAATCTCACGTCTACTGGTCCCGACTTGATCGAATCGTTCTGTTTAGAACAATCAATCACATAGAGTGGTGCGTGGGACTTGAATTTTTCAAAATCAACGGTAGGCGCTCCCGGTTTCTGATAGTACGAGCTTTGGAATCTTGTAAACATCTCGTAAAAAATGCACAAGTCACCGTGGACATTGTCGTAAGGATAATATTGCGAATTCAAATACAGTCTTACATTTGTCAGGTCGCAACGGTCAAAAGAAGACGCATCCTTTTTCAGATCATTTTTTCTTCCTGTCTGAAATGCCAAAACAACGTAGCGGGGTTTCTCAATTTGAGAACTCGTTTTTATCGTCCAACTCTGACGAGTCGTTTGTGGTAAAGAGGGGTATTCGTGGATTTCCCAGGACCGAAACGGCAGGTGAATCAGAGTATCTTTCTCAATAACACGAAATAATTTCAATTTGTAACTGTCGGATACAGTAATGTGTGGAACACGCCAGTAGAGCGAGGTTATTTCAAAGTCGAGGTTAACCGCATCCGTGCTTTTGACCGCGTTAATGTCGGTAGCCGACCTCAAGATAATCAGTTCCTGTCTGACATTGACCACGATCTTTTTATAATCCTCGGCAAAACCCAGCAACAGTTTTAGAGGCACTGAATATGTAAATTCACTGGCCTGACCGGTTTCACCCGGACCTAGCCAACATGCATTCAAGAGACCAGCCTCCTCCTCCTTCCTGATGGAAATCAGTCCTTTTATTGTACTTGTAATACCTACATTTTTCACCCTGTCAACCTCTATACCGCCGATCTCGTACCTTATATCGTCGAATAAAAATGCAATAGCGTTGTTTATTAATGTAACACTGGCCGCGGCCCCATCCGCCTTCTTGGCACGCACTTTTCCGCTGATGTGTAAACTGCTTTCGAACGGTGCTGTAATTATATCCTGTTGACTGATTGGAATCCTGATTTCGTCGTTATTCTTTAGAGTTGACGAGGCGTACGGTTTGTGAGAGTGAAACTCCCAACCGGTTATCGCCTCATCGTACTCGACGGCCGATTCTATCGATAGCAGAGCCATACTTAAAACCCAGCGATCTAATAAACTTGATGTTCTTAGGTGTTAACACCGCGGTCTTTTGTGATCGAATGAGGGGAACGGTGTACGGCACTTCTCTAAATACTAGGCCCATTGCCGTTTCCTTATGTGTATACGTAACGATAACGGTTCGTTTCTAAAGTTTATCAATTCACCGGTCTGGTCTTTGAGAGAGACAGCTATATTGTTCACCCTACGGACGTTCACAGGTAAATAGATGACTGTGCTCGGTTTCTCGACTATTTTATACCCTGGAGCGACTTCAGGGTAAAACTCATGCAGCACATGTCCTTCTACACCGTTTTGAAAGGATCCTCGGGCGATATTACACTCAACACGTATCGTGTTTACCGTCATAATACTGACGGGGAGGTCGGACATGTGGACTCTATTAGGCTCGAGCATTTTCGCGGTGAAACCTAGTACAGGAGCTAGGGATCCCGATATTTCGAAATGTATCGCTTCACTGCACGATACTTCGGACCTTAGAGTGTTATTGTTTGCCTTAAGACTGAACGTCACGCCTCCGTCAATGTGCGACTTGATATATTCTTCGATGTTTTCAATTTCGTACGACCCTTCATCTATTACTATCTCTTTACCGTTTCCGTAGTGAAACTTGTCATTTACACCCTTTTCAATGTTCGGAATTGTATAGTACGTGGACAGGTCAATTAGGCCGATTTCGTACTCCCCATCGCTCAAATCCATTGGTGGAAAGACCTCACAAGATACGTACGGGGCCACACCGCTAAGTGAAAACATTATTTGCTAGAAACTTCAAACACAAGTGTCCGCAGACTACTGAGTCATCAGACTGTTTACGCTCATAGTTATACTGTACACTGACACCGGACCCAAAGTAAGATACGAGTTCTACCGGCGGTCTCAGATTACCAAAACTGTCAAAGTAGTACACTCTATTTCCTAGTTTCTTATAACAGACCCAGTGCGTTCCTTCACCTCGTGAACTGTCCAGATTTACTATGGCCGACTCGTACAGCCGCGGGGTCTTGGGCAGTGTGTCCCTCATGTATACACCTCGAAAGTTCGGAATATCGAGTAACCTCGCGTAACGGATCAATTCGTGGTTTGTTAGAGGTTTTATCGGTATCGAGATTGTTGTTTTTTTTTTTACAACACCTCTTCCTTTTCCTCACCCCACCACCACCTCCCCTCTTTGGGTAAGGTTTCAGGTAGAGACCTCGCCCTTTTGACTTACCCCTCCCTCGCTTTGTCTTTGTTTTTTTCTTTCTCCCACCCCCAAACGCTGTTTTAGCTTTCATGGCCGCAGTCACTGCTAAGGCCGCAGCCTTTTCTCCTACACTAGCGTCTCCTGATTTCACCCTTTGCCAAGCTCTTCTGGCCAATTCTTTGTCGGCCTCTCGCCGGTGTTCCAAATCCGTATATTTCGAGTACGCTATATCGTGGATTCTACAGAATTCGTCCAACTTATTAATACCCTTATCGCCACGTGCAAGTCTCTCAGACAACCTGGTGCCTGGCCCACAGTACCGAAAACCCCCGGGGAGGTGTAACTCAACTGGTAAAGCGTCAACAGCACGATTTATTATGGTGCCTACAGCGGGCAGTGCGTTTCTCAGCGCGCTGGTCACTATACCTCTGCCCCGCTTGACAGCTCGTTTCACTCTGTTTGATTTACGCTTGTGATTCGCCATTTATATACCGTATCACTTTATACAACTGTTTGAGTAGCGATTCACGCACACAAGTAATCTGCAGTACGTCGAAGATGTCCGCCTCGGATTTCGTGACAGTACCGGTAAACTCGTCAAACTCCAGCACGTAACTGTCTGTTATAAAGTAAATACGACCGTTTATATACCTGAATCCACCCTTTATAGATCCTGGAACACCTGGGAGTACGCTTGAGGTCATCCCTAACATGGTGCCTGTGAGGGTGCATTCGTTCAACTCTACGACAAACTTGTCATCGACAAAGAAGTAGGTCTTACCCATATTACTGTTTAACGCTGCATTGACTTTCTTAATTCTGTTATGTACGATTCTGCTAATGGGTCTTTGATTGGACAGTCTAAGTGACGGGTAATCTATAACGTATAAAGTCCTGTCCACAATCATGACTACGTCTCCGTCCGGTCTCTGGTACACGGCTGAGACATTATTAAAGTTCGACGGTAAGAACGTCAACCACTCTGTAATTATCAGAGGATTGGTAAACTCTTCACGCGTTCTATGGGCTTCGTTCAGGCTGAGTATCCAAACGTATTTACCGTAAAACGCGTACAGTCTGTTTCTCACTACTAAGAACGTGTTGAGTTTGTGCCGTAAATTACAAATGTCCAATTCTGTAGGTGTAGGCGTGGTAGGCCTAGTGGTAGTTGATGTTGTTGTTGTCGTAGTAGTAGTGGATGTTGTAGTGGATGTTGTAGTGGACGTGGAGGAGGAGGAGGAGGAGGGGACAGGCGGTCCGTACAAAACCTGAATTGCAAGCTGATCGTCTCTGTCCAAATCAAATTCGTACAAGTTGTTGATACCCGATGGCTGGTAATAGGACGGAAACATTACGGATCGTAACACAGACGAATGCTGAAGACCGAGAGCATGGCCTATTTCGTGGACCATCACTGTAAAGAACGAAGTCTTCTCCGGTGCGGGTATATTCATTGTAAAGTCCCAGTCCTCTTCGAAATCAAGGTGTATATCCGATTGGTTCAGCCACGGTCGAGGGAGAAAAGCGTGGCCGAGAACACCGCCCGGACCGTCAAAATCGTAACTGCAAGTGCTTTTAAGGTAGTACGCCACGTGTTTCTTAGGGGAAATCACTACCATTATAGTGGGATTACTGTAACTTCTACGGAATTCGAGAGCAGAGTGCTTGGAGTACAAGGAAAACGCTCTCTCAACGATGTTGGCATACTGGATGCCAGAGCCAATCATGTTCCACGTGACCCGAGTTGAGTTCCATTTAACTAATGGGTTCACGGAAAACGGGGCTATGCCTTCGTCCGAGTTACCGCATCTGGGTGTGTCCATCAGCTTCAGCGTCTCCTCGTTTTCATATCCGGTCACCTGTAGTCCGAACGTCTCCTGAAACCTCGTAATGGCGTCCTTAATATTGTTAGTCAGCGATGTTTCGTTGCTGTTGAGATAGCCGTATTTCTCCAAGTACAACAAAGTTTTATTAGCAGCTATCAGAGGAGCTACACACAGAATTAATACCGAGAACCGCATCTCGCCAGGTTCTAAAGTAAACTGACGGTAAAAATGTCAACAACCTACTTATATCTCGATCTCACCACCCTGCTCACCGGGTCCCTAAAGTATGGGTTGACAATGTTGAACCTGATCCACTCGTCTTTATCGGTTAAGTGTATAGCGTCCAGCGTCGGAGCCAGTAGTTTGTACATACCGTAATAGACTTCGCTCAGTACTCTCACTAGGTAATTCACGGTCACCGCGTCACTCATGTCGGTAGGATCTCTCAGATTAGTGATTTTACCGGTTTGCGCGTTCCAATCTTGCACCGCTCTGGTCATGGCGTGTTTTTGAAAGTATTTGAGATTAACAGCTTCACCCTCGTATAGAGGCTCTTCAATCTCGCTCAGACGCTTATGTCCAAAACTCCAATGCCCGTCTTTGCCCATTTGGGGTATACGACTATCTACATACCGTTTAGTCGTAGCGTCCTTAGGCTCGACTGGCCATCCAACGCTGCGCAGAGTCTGAAATTATTGAAAGTAACGGTAGAATCTCTGATACTCTTCATAGGTGTAAGAGTATGTAGTTGTGACAGAGTGACAGCGTCGTTTAATCCTTCACCATCGCTCAGGTTGATTATTCTTCTCTTTTTAGCGTCTATTATCTCAGTATCGAACGTTAATGTTCTTTTATTTAGCGTTCGCAAATTGACGGCATCCGCTTCGTTCGTAGGGTTAGCTACGTTAGGTATTCTGTTATTTCTGGCATCGAGTTTGAGTGTCTTGAGCATAGACCGGGTCATATCCGTTTTAGTGCCATTTAATTTCTTGTCCAAGGTCTGCAGGTTTATAGCGTCTAGACTCTGCTGGGCGTCGGCCACGTTACATAACCGCTTGCCCTTGATATCGTAATCACCGTCTACCGTTATGCGAAACCCGACCCCAGGAGGGCCTCTTTTACCGGTCTCGCCACCGGTGCGACCAAACTTGTCCACGCTCATTTTGAAACTGTAATCTAAGAGAACATCCTTTACTTTTTATACCAATGCTCTATACCTGGAATTTCCTCTACCACGAATGAGTTTCAACTCCCTCAACTCTTCCACGATGTTTATAATTTCGTTTTTATGACCCGTATTACCCGCCTCAGCTGAACCTATTAAAACCTTTAATCTCTCACACAATTCATTCGGATCGTCGTAATACACGGGATCAGGGTTTGACATGTCCTTGAAGCCTTTGCCCGAGTAAGCTTTGGGAAATAGTTTTGAAATGACAAGTTCGTATTTTGTCGATTTGTTACGGTTTATGGTACTTTTATAATTGTAACCTCTTTTGTGAGCGTGTGTCCTGTTCAATATATCCTTGTAAGTGACCAAATCAGTTTCATCGTAATGTAACGGTGCGCGTTTAAAGACCAATTCGTACAGACCTTTCGTAGGTTTGTAGTACACATCATCTATGACTATACTGCCGTTACTATCGAAATTTAACACTTTGTTTCCAATCATTAGTGTGCCGTTATCATAGCGTGGTCCGTATATGGAATCAATCTTTCTTTGACTGGGAATGTCCTTCATCAGTGACTTCATGTACTTGACTGTAAGTGCATTTTGGAATGTGTTTTCCACCCATTGTGAAGCCTCTAGTTGTCCTTTAGCGGTGGAAAGGATATCGCTTGCTTCGGGTAAAGGTGGATCACTAGTCTCCAGCACTTCGTCGTCCTGTAAGTAAGCGGGTACTCTCGGAGATGATGTTACAGCGGGAGAGAAGAGTTCCTCTTTTATCTCCTGCTGCTCTTCCTCAGGTTCGATTTTTATATTTTCGGAATTCTTGGTTTTCTTTCGCAGTTCAGACAGGAGTGGTTTGTACTGGTTTTCCAGACGTATCTCGGTAGACAGAGTCCCTTGTTTAAACTCCTTATACTTTCGCCTGATGGCCGTTCTCAACTTTGATATCTCGGCTGTAAGCTGTTTCTCGTTCCGCTCCATTTTTATCAATGATGTCACCATCTGTCCGTTTAACATTTATATACGCTTTCCTCATTTGCTCAAAAACATGTGATACATCAATACCTCTGCACTCATCGTATCTTGGAACGAAATGAACCTTCACTCTGTCGTCAAATCTTACCTTCTTCTTGTTTGGCTCCATATTGCACACTGACCGTGTCCGTGTTGAGTTGACACTTTTAACTACGGTAGTTCGACTTGTCTGAAAAACATTGCGCGTTTCTTGTGTTTTCTAAGGTAGTGTATAATGTCACCAAGTGACGCTACCGTACCCAGTTTCCTGAAGTAGACTGATCTCGGTATTTGCACTTGCGCTCGTGATCTAAATACAAACGTTCTCTTCCATCCGTCTCTCCACTGCGGGATCTCGGCCACCGTGTACTTGTCATTCTCTACCGTCTTATCCATGTACTCTTTTAACCGAGCGATAGGGTTCCTCACCCTACCGTGTATATGGATCAGGTATGAGTTGAGTAGCCAGAACTCACAAGGATTGGCTCCTGTAAATCTCCTCCACGCCTCAAACTGATCACGGTTTGTAATACTATACACTCCGTCCGTCAGACTTATTCCGAACATTTCACAGTACATAGGGACAGTTGGTAAGGCCACCTTTAGAAATTCTGAAGTAAAGAGGCTCTGGCACAGATTATTTACAGCCGCAAACTCTTTGTTTCTCTCGCCTCTCGGTAGTCCACGTGGGGTCGGCCCGTACGCCACGTTATAGCTGATGTCGCTGTAGCATTTCGAGGCCAGTGCTTGTCTGTAGATTGTAACGGGTTTCCTAATAGGTATAGTTCGCTCCGTGAGAATGATGCAACGTGAGGTGTGTGGGACTTTACAAGCGTACTCCAACATCTTTATACAGACTTGGGCAAAGTATATACCGCCGTGTGCGTTTCTCAACGGTACAAGCTTACCGAATTGGTCTGGAAACGGTCTGAATCGGGACAAGAGGTTCTGCGATTCCCGCACAGTACACTTTAACATGTCTTCGTGGTATACAACGAGTTCAAACGGTACACCTTTCTCTTGGCTCTTTTTCAAAAATTCTATCCAGATATCGCGGTTATAAAACCGTTCGCTGGACGAAATCATTAACAGAATTACAGGAGGAATGGTTGCACTGTACTGTCCTTGGCGTTTGTGTCTCCAACACCTTCTATTGAAAAGGAAACCGTGTGGTGGTCGTCTGCTACAGTAATTACCGCAAAATTTTTTCTTGTCCGGGTAGTACCACGTACACAGATTTGAGTTGACTTTGTGAAGTCTCTGGTCCGAGAACCCTCTGATGTCGTTATAAGTGTAGATCCTCACCATTATAGATCTTGAACAAAACTGTCTATACCTACTCGGTACCTCCCTTTATCAATGTCATCGTCCTTGCTAATGACGATAAAACCGTGTTTGTCCTTCCACGCCATACTGCACAACTGTTTGAATTTTTCAAATCTCATATCGGTATTGACGTGATCACTGTAAGCGTGGTGTAGATTCATATCATCCTGTTTGAAGAGTATTATGAAATTTGCATTGTCTCTGACCAGCTGTTTCGGTACGTGACTGTAGGTTTGACCGAGATAGAATGTATCTACGTTCTTGTGCCTCCCCATAGCAAAGTAACTGCGGATATTGCCGTGCTTTTCGCAAGCTATATCGTCAAAAATCATCAAAGAGTTTTCCTTAGCCTCGTCCGGTTTAATGACCAGGGAGCTATCGTCGTACGCGAAATACCCTACTTCCTTCGGTATCATTTTAGCCAGTAATTGATACTTTGGTTGGTACAATGACTTTGAAAATACGTACACATTCTCGAATCGTAATCCGTTCGGATCGGTGATCAGATTGAATAACACGTTTGTTTTACCACAGTTTGAAGGACCTACAATTAAACCTCTTATCGAGTCTGGTAAAAGCGGACCGTTTTTGTTTTTGCGACTTAAACCGCTACCTATATACTCGTCCATGTTGTGGACGTTAAACGTCGTGGCTTGCTTTACGAGCTTCATTTTGGTAATGACGGTTCCACGGTATTGCATCATGTTTTATAATTTACTTTCTTTTTTTTAGGTTTAATAATATCTTTGGAGTTTACCCAGCTATTGTGAGTATCGTCAAAACCGCGCCACCGCACCAAGACCTTGGAGCCTTTCCGCCGGAGTACTTTATCAACGAGATAGGCATTTCCTGTTGCGGTTCTTATCAGTTCCTGTTCATAGAAACCGCCTTGCAAAATATCACCTCTTATGTCTTGTAATATATACGTTACAGGTTTTGTAGGTTTTATCGCAAATATTGTAAATATTTCATTTGACCAGTTGGGTAGATATCCTTTTTTAAATACACCTTTGTATTTGCTAATTCTAACCTGATCGCTTACACGGAATTTGGGATTTTTTGTTTTAACCACTTTATTATGTTTATTTATGCGGGCGAGAATCTGTTTTACGTGTTTTCGTCTAACATCTTTTGGTTTCATACCGATTGTCCTGTGCACACTACTGTTGTACTCCTTGACTATGTCTGGTAAAATACTTAACCACTCGTAGCTACCGTGTGCCGTAAATCTCTCGTACATTTTTTCTTTCAGGGTTCTGTTTAGACGTTCCACAATAGAACTTTTCAAATGTGATTGGGTAGAGTAATGGTTAATGCTGTGTTTGTTTAAAAGTTTTTTAACGTGACTGTTGTACCATTCTTTACCGTGGTCCGTTTGAAAGTTTTTCATCTTGTGTTTAGACAGTATAGGTTCTAGTGCATGCGCGACTTCAGCGCCGGTCTTGTTCTTTATAGGAACGGCAAACGCAAATTTTGAGAAACAGTTTAGCATCGTCAGTATATACTTGTAACCTCTGTTTACTCTCGAGTAAGGTATCATCTCTACAAGGTCGGCTTGATACAGGTCATTAATTCCTTTCAGCGTAACCCTGCGTCTGGGGTAATTACGCCTAGCCGGTTTGTGCAGTTCTTTCGCTATCGCGTCCATTTTGTAAATGAAGAAAAAATAATCTGTATACCGGTATTTATATTCGTCTAAGTGGTGTGGTTTGGAACACCCACATCGAACACTAGCATGCTCGATGCCCAGGTTAAACAGTATTTGATTTTGAGGACCAGTCCAGAAGTAACTGGTTGTCGCCCGGTGATCAAATACTGTCCCATCCCTTGTTGCTTAGACAATGGAATGATCGCACATGCAACGCCCGGTCGTATAGTAAAAGAGGTGAGTTTTACACAATGCGCACTCCCATAAACTACGCATTGTGTAAAATGTATCTTCCGTGAAGTAATACGTGGACGTCAATCCTTCTTGCCAAAGAACAGGTAAAAGGTCACGAGCACACATATGACAAAGTCTGCGTAGTCTGCGTCCGTCGTAAACTTCTTTGTATCTGACTATCAATTCAAAGCAGTATTCGCGATGTTTAGATTTAATTTCCCGACGGATGGATTCGGGGATCTGGATATGTCGTAAGAAGTCAATACGGTGTCGGGCAATTTGCCGTAGACAAAGATCATAGAGACTCTTTGGGTTCCACGCCATGATTGAGAATGAAGTGCTCTCCCACTACCACCACCACTGTCTCCACGATTACTCTCCCACCACCACCGACTCCCCCACTGAGACCTCACACTTTGCACAAATATAAGTGTTTACAAGAGTATTTACAATTTTACAGTGATATCAACACTATATACAAGTTTATACATTTTTAATCTGTATATCACCGGTATTTATAGCCGTCTAAGCTGAGTGTGGTTGCGGAACACTCGTACTGTGTGTGAAACACAGTACCCAGGTTAAGCATTATTGGGGTATAGGAGTCTGTCCAGTCTGAACTGGTTGTCACTCCACGACCCCAATAATGCCCCGTCTCTTTGTACTTAGACGGCCTAACGAAGGCACTCACAATAACCCCCTGTAGACCTCCTGTAGAACTGTGTCGGGAGGTCTAAGATTTGCTTATGACACACTGGACAGCGGAAGCATCCACAAAAACCCCTCCACCCAGCACCGGCAAGGGTCCTATCGCAGACTATACAACGAAATGTTCTTTTTACATATAGGAAATCCTCTCTTGATAACTCATGGTAAACAACACGTTCCACACAGTACCAGATATCGGGTTCTATTCCAGGCTCTCTTTTCAAAAACAAGATGGTACAGTGGGGGGTTTCATATGTAATATATATTTCAACTTCGGGCTCTATATCCATATCACTTCTCAAACACGGGATGCCACAGTAGATGTTTTGCGAACCGAGTGGTACGTAGAGTGTACACATCACTTGAAAACAGTCGGTTTCAATGTGCTCTTCGATGAGAGCGTCCCTGACCGTCAGCGGTACTTCTAAACTCATAAGGGCACTCCCATTGTTAGAGAACTGTTTGACCACGGTTTTTTTAGCGAGGTCAAACAGGGAGTGTGGCTGGAATGCTCTAGACTCGGCCATGGTTTGAGTTAGAATGAAACACTCGCACCTCCCCGGTGACATTGACTTGAGGTCATGTGACCTCTCCCTTCCATAAAGCTCTCGCGTTCTGTAACGCAGTCAGTCAGTTACAATGTTGGCAACGGTGCTGGTGGTATTGTGGCAGTACCTCGCCAAGGAGCTACCGCCTCCACCGCCACCGCCTCCTCCGCCACCGCCTCCACCGCCACCGCCTCCACCGCCACCGCCTCCTCCGCCACCGCCTCCATCGCCGACCGCTAAAGGTACGTAATACTTGTTTCAAAAGTTTACTAATGATTTTCAATCAGATAGATACTCAGAGTATCGGATTTTTTTCAGCATCAGGGTCTCGTGTCCCTTTCGAGGGACCTATAGAAGACTACGACGTCGGGTGGTACTCCGACGAAGAGGAGGACAATGCAATGTTCTTGAAATACTTGGAGGCTGTAGGTAAGTCCTTAAGATAGTCTCTCTCTAGGTCAGGCCGTGCCAGTGGGGTACCTCCAGGGGTTCTGTCGTACGCACAACATTCAGGTCCCAGGGCTTACAGAGTTTAGGCCTGCCTTAGAGACCTTCATTCGTGACCCCAGGGCTTACGGGTTTTACGCCGGCCTTAGAGGTCTCATTCACACACAACATTCAGGTTTACGGGCTGTTAGGCCGCGCCAGTGACCTTCATTCGTGACCCCAGGGCTTACAGGTTTTACGCCGGCCTTAGAGGTCTCATTCACTCGCGCTTCCAGAACCCCTGAAGCTGTCCGGGGCATAGCCTTGTCATGTGCAAGTCTTTAAAAAATCAATATATGGAACAGGACTCACGCTTGCGATTGGTGACGGTGATAGTGGGGAGTATGAGGCTCGTGCGTCTTTATAAGTCAGTCAGTTAGTTAGTTAGTTAGTGTCAACATGTCAGATGAACAAAGAGTTATTACCTTGACTTTGAAAAAGTTCACTGATATGCGGAAGGCGGGTCTGTGAACTTACGGAGGATCGGAGGAGTGTACTTAGAATAGCAGAGGAGATGCGAGCGAATCGACTAATGGGATCAGAGTGTAGTTACTTGTAAGTTTTTAGCCTTTTACTGTAACCGAATGGTAGAGTTTCATACTTACCTTCGTGTTTGCGTTTTGGTCCAGTCACTTTAAACATTTTAGTCTCTTCTACGGTAATTATGTTTCTGTCTTTAGTACGCCTAATGCGGTTCTCAGTGATCTCTAATGATTGCTTGCTTTCAGAAAGTACCATTTCTTTTAATTTTGAAAAATTTAGTTTTTCACTAGTTTTTAAATTTAGAGTAAGGCCTTTTATTTTACAAACTTCAACTAGTGCGTTTTTATTAGTGGACCAAACAAGATAGGCATAAGTCTTGGGGCCTCCGGAAACAAATTCTACTATGTATGACCCTGGACCATAGTCGGCCAACTCGTCGGTCATTTCGCCCAAGTAGTCCCCTGTGGGGACACTGTACGAACCTTCCTTACGTATGTACAATACACTATCGGTATCATAGTAAAGTACTTGTTTGCCTATTCGATCTAAGTAACTGTACAGCTTAAGTCTAGCGTGTGCGGTGGTGAAGGCCGCGAGCACAACGTTTACGGTTCGCAGGGATTCACCGACTTCGTCTATGTTCTGCCAGTTAACAAGGAGGACCTCTTCGTTAATTTCTTGAATGACGTTTACTTGTGTCCCGGGACTTGTTAGTAATTTAAAAAACTCGTCGGGTTCTCTAATGATGGAAGTTTTAGTTTGGTTCTCCCTCTGTCCAAATTTTCCCCAAAACGAATTTAGCATCAATTTTGCGAGAGAGCGAAGACCCCCGTTTTTTTCAATTTTGGAAGGGTCGAGTCTGACACCTTCGTGTTTATAATAATTTTGAATATACACGGCTTTATCCTCTTCTGTGAGGCACCAGGAGGGGTAGCCCGATGCCTCCTGTTTAATTTTTAGAAACTTATTTACAAAATCGGTAAAAAGGCCACCGTCTTCGTAAGTAATGATTTTATAATCCCAAAGCTCGTACATTTCTAAGATGGTATACCCCTTCTCTACAGCCTTTCTCATTTCCTGCATCGTCCATGTCCCTGTCAATGCTCTTTCTTCGGTGCTATGATTACAGTCTGTGTTTAGCATTTCTAGACCACATGTACGGCATAAGACAAACATTAATTTACCATTCATACGTGTAGGGAGGACGGGGTGGTACAAATTTAGCGGAGGCGATACTTTACATTTTAGGAGTCCTTCGGCCTCCATGCCTCTTTCTCTACACTCCTTGTCACCTACAAAGATTTTTGGATGGGATAAAACATAAGGCAAAAACTTATTGACAAACGGGTACAAGGAGCAAACGTCTACATACTGAATTGTTTCCCCGTCCTCGCACTTGTGGAAGGTTTTAGCATTACCTGTCCTTCCCCCGAAGAAGGCATCTCTGGGATTGAGTGGGAGTGTGTTTAGAATGGGGAGAGAATTTAGATAATCCAATTTTTGTTCTTTCTTTATTTTATTGAATTCACACTCCCACATTTCAATAACTTCGTATCCGGAATTTTGGAGTTTATCTATTTTGGATTTGGTTCTCTCGAACCTTAAGTGCAGGGAGTCTGAGGGATCATCGGGCAAGGATGCTTCCCTATCGTATCTGAAACATTTTGGGCACCCATGGAAATAACAGCCCTGAAATTCGTATACGCGCTCCCCGTCAAAACCGTCTACTTTCATACCGTCAATTTTTACTTCTCTTTCCCGTCCTGCGTGTTGGATCCTAATACCGCGTTGGTCTTCCTCCCAAGTAAGCCATTGTAAAGCAATAGGCGATTGGTTATCAACCATACGGTATCCGTTCTTTGGGACTAGACCAATAGTGTTGGCTTTGAGAAAATTCCGTCTAAAAACCAAATTACAGGCGCTGGCTATGGTGACGGCTTCCATGAACGGGTCTACGTTACATTCTTTCAAAAACATGTTTCTAAACTTAATACACGCTTGCGCCAGTATCTCCACATCGGAGATACAGTACTCGACCAACTCTTTTTGAAAGTCAAAAACTACATTTTGTTTAAGTTGATCGTTGTGCCAATTTTCAAAATCTTTGTAAGACTTCTCAAACATTGATTCAGGGCAATAGTACTCCTTGGGTGGTATGGGGCCTACATAATTTTGGTTTGCCAAAGTGTTGAAAAGATGAGGGAAGTAACCCTTCTTCTTCTCCGGGGGGAGATCAAAGGCTTTGGGTAGTGCAGAGAGGGCCATGGGGAAATAATTTAGCGAATCGATAAATCTGACGTTATCTAATTCCATAAGAATGACTTTAGTGCCACGCATAATTAGCTCTGGAGTGAATTTTGATTGTTCGAGAACGTACTTTAACAGAAATTGAAAGTCGAAACCCTGACCGTTATGAGCCATTACACATACGTTTTTGAATTTTTTTCTCTCCTCCATTACGTAATCCATGAATCTTACTACAGGGTCTTGTCTAAACACACGAGTGCGGGAGGTACAATTTTGGCAATTTTCCCCACCAATGCATTTCCAACAAAATTGTTGAGAAACACAAAGGTTAACTTTATGAACTCTAGATTCTTCCGTTAAAATTTCATCTTGACGGGTCTCTAAATCAAAGAAAATGAAAAGAAAGTCTTTGGTTTTGGGTTTTCCTGTGTCGACCCGCATGTAGCACTGGTGGTTTGGGGCCATGAACTCGTTACAGATTTTACAAAACACTTCACCGCACACATGTTTTGACTTACGATTGTTCAAAAACACAAGTCTTTGGCACTGTAAGCATTTTTTTACCGACTTACAACGTTCACTCTTGTGGGCCGCGAAACAAATCTGATTTTTCATGGTCATGTTACAGTCAGGGCACAAAATTCCCCCATGCTCCTCTTTACAAGGCGGAGAAACGGATTGACATGCAGGACAGATATTTGAACACCTATGTACACCTTTGTGGTCGTAAGGGACATGGCATGCTTCACAATAGAAACGGCACGCAAAAGCTGCAGTTAGGCTAGTTATTACATTATAATGGTTTTCGTGATACAACAAGTTAATTTTGTACAAAGCACTTTCATTATTACCATTAAAATACACTTCTCGGCCTTTACGGTTGTAGTTATAAACTGTAATATTATATTTTTTGAGGTGGTCTTGGAATTTATTAAGTTCGGGGACCCCCGCTCCCTCTTTCGGTATTTGAACTCGGGCTTTCGCCATCAATTTTTTCGCCTTTGTTGTTTGTCTCTGACATCTGTCTTTTTTTATCGATTCATACTCGGGATCTTTTTTAGCATTGGCCTTTGCTACCACTATAGCTCGGGGCAGACACAGACTATCGCTATTCTTAATGACTACGATACCTCTACGTGCTTTACATTCTTCTTTAAAGTTATTATAAAAACCTGGTCTTACTCTAGCACTACCTACAGGAAGATTAATTCTAGTACACTCTACTCTAAACGTATCAGCTGACTTTACGGAATCGGCATTACTTTGAATTATCCCACCAAAAATTTCGAATAAAACATCACTTTTGACTTGATGAGCCGGCCGAAACGCTACATAACCTGGCTCTTTGGTTTTCAAATTTAAACTGTGAAGTGTAAATCCCAGGTAGTCTGAATCTGAACAGTTTGATTTCATTTCATCGACTAATTTGGAAAATCCGGTTTTTATCCAGTCTATTTCACTTACGTTATCTGGTACTGTATTAAATTTGAAGGTGGTCTTGGTACCGTAAACTCTGTATCTTTTTACATACGTCTCGTATTTTCCTAGTACTTTTACAGGATCCAGTTCCATACGAGACTCTGGACCCACTTCAATAGGTTGAGATTCCATTGCAACAGTAATATATTAAAAAATAATATCTGGGTAACTAGGTAGGTAAGCACTGTCTTATTTATTTTATATTAGTAATTAGCGAGGTTTACTTGTCTTGATAATTTTACACAATGTTGTGCAATATCAAGGAACAGAGCGACATAGGTCTTACCTCTTTGACGTTCACCTCCAGACTGGCGAGACAGGGAAATCTCTGCCGACTGTGTAGAACACCGACCAATCAGAGTGCTTGGCGGCTATTTTAGACCAATCAGAGACGCGTTTATTCCGACCAATAGGAAGTTTGCGGTTGCAGTCGTTACATGTCTGGTTTTTTTTTTACAGGTAACCGCAAGGGACCCGGAGGCTGACCACGGTGACCACTGATTATGTAGCAATAAATAGCTTATCTTTACTGAGTCGTTTTATTTGAAATCCCCGCCGAGAAAAGTGAGGTTATGTTTACGTGGGCGCGGCCATAATGGTTTTTTTTTTTTTGATCACGTGATACATGGGCGCAGCCATGTTGGAATTCCCTCCGTCCCTCGTTTCTCCCTCACCGGACCCAACAAATCACCGATTTTACCGAAAAACACCGATTTTGACACCCAAAATCACCGATTTTACCGAAAAACAACAATTTTGACACCCAAAATCACCCCAAAACACTAGGATAAGAGTGTGAGGAGGGAATTTCTCCCGCGCATGAGGGAATTTCTCCCGCACATGTGGGAATTTCTCCCGCAGGGGGCGGAGCTTAGCCGCCATCTTGGATCACGTGACCCCCTCTCGACCAATCAGAGCCCTGTCCGCAAAGGGCGCAAGGTCTACTCAGATGTTTTATTAAATAGTTTACATATTTACTGAGTTTGAAGATAATTTTTTATTTTATAAGAGATCATTTTTTCCTTGTAAAAACACTTTAAATAATAAACTGTGGTTAATAGGAATTTCGCAATTCATTTCAAAAATCCTAACGAACTCAAAAGTTTCATTCATATCAGTTACTCAATATATGGGAATTTATAGGTTATTTAAAGAAATCTTGTACTAAATATTCGACAAATCCCATTTCGATGAAAGGATATCTCCCTTTTAATAAATATTTATTTTTTCGTTAGTGATCATAAGCTGATTGGATTTATAGAGTCTGTTCAAAACTGTTAAAGATTGTATTTTTGGCTGTTTCCAAATACTTTTCAAGTACCGTGCTTTTTCGTTTTAATAGAAGTGATTATGTTTGAGACTCGTATTTAGTAATATAACAGGACATTTTCATATAACTGTTAAAAGTTTGTTTTGGGTAGCTTATTGCTAGCATATCTGTAATATCATATGTAGTGTATAGCTATCCTGGCTGCTTTATAGATCGACCATCTGCCACAGAATTTCACCCACGCCATAAAGGATAGACATCGCACATAAATTCGGCACAGATGCCCGTCACAAAACTATCATGGAGAATTGTCCCTACATTTGAAAATTCTATATTAATACATTAAAATTTTCAAAAACTATACACATACATATTTTTATGACAACCACAGGGTTTTGTACAACAAAAGTTTTTAATTTTGAAAATAAGGAAGAACTTATATACCATATTATGATTTACTATTGTCAAACATAGTATTTGTTTAATAGTCTTAAATTAAAGGCAATTCCTTAACATAAAAACTATTATTTATGTAATACAAATTTTTATTTTTAAATTTAAGTGATTGATAATGCTATGATCAAAGAAGATGCCTACTGTATAAAAGCGAAAGAAAGAGTATCTGAGCTATCCGTGCTAAATGGGCAAAAGATGCTCACAGACTGCAATCAAGAGACATTAGTGTTAACGAGGCCCCCAGGTACTAAGGAATTTCCTCTAGAAACGCTTCGTCGAAGAAAGACAAGTAACATAAAGACAATTTCAAAAAGAGGCCCCCAGGTTGTTTAGGTGTTGAAAATGAGAAACATCTTGTGAAACATATTCAGCGTCAAAAAATTACGGGTTTGAACCAGGTCAAGTGACAATGAGAATTCTAGCTTTAAAATTTGCCAACAAACCTAGCCTTAACCATCTTTTTTAATCTTGTATGGCTGGATATGATTAGCTTCATTCTTTTTAAGGAAAAACCCCAGATCCATTAGTGTGGGACATATCTATGGGCTCTCTATAGCAAGAAGTGATGGGATGAAGATAGAGATTGTTGGTAATGTTTTTCAAATTCTCTCTAAAGAATATTTAAAAAAATGTTTATTTATTACACTTGGTAACGGCTTCAAAATAGGTGAGACTGGTAGCCAGATAAATAAGGTTTAAGAAAAATTTGTAGCAACTGAAGGTGCCAGATATATTCATGTAATGATATCTACAGAGAAAGGAGAAAATATCATTGTAATTGCGTGTTGCAACATTGAAGGATAATATTTATCTCTCTCAGTTGTTTTTAAGGAGTTCGAAAGAAAAAGGAATTTTCTGATAGTCTATCTCCAGTTCTATGGTGTTTATGAATAATAAAAGTATCCTATATAAGTAGTGAAATACTTTTAAGGTGGTTAAGAGGACATGTTGTACCTACAAAACCTCCAGAAAATACTCGGCTTATCTATATGGTCATGCATCATATGTAAACTGCATGATCAAATGATTTACTAGAATATGCTGACTAAATTAAAAACATAATTTTATCTTTACCCTGCTATACAGCCGAAGCTCCTCAGCTTCTTGACCGCTCTTTCTTGAAGCCACTTAACACTATTTTAAGGAAGAAGCAAAGAAGTGGTTTGGCTCTTCATTCAGGAAGAACTATTAGTAGAATCTAATCGTGAGAGGTTACAAGAGAGGTACAAAGCTTGAAAAAGGCTGATTCGTTGAAACTCGTGTTAATAGGTTTAATTAAACTGGAATATTATATCTGAAAAAAGAAGCAAATCTTGATCACTTCTTCGCCATAAGTGATCAAGCAAAGCAGAAAGTTGTACAGACACCAAGCTACTTTCAATCTTTCACCGTTTGTGTTCATGATCCAACACCAGAGATTTCAAAGGAAGCTCCAACAAAGCTACTGGACTAATTTATAAAATTCCTAGGCTGGAAGAGATATCTATAAATAGGAAGAAGCCCAAAACTCCGCACATCTGCAGGACAAGTCAAAGAAAAAAAGATAATATTTAAAACTAAAAAGATTTCGAATAAACTAAACACGAACAAACAGTTAGAAGGTGAAGTAGAAAAGAAGTTGCTATTACTATTAAAAGTATGATTTTATTTTTCAAAGTAGAATGATATTTATTTAGGCAGGATTACTAACAGATTACAAAAATTTTACAGATGTTTTATGTGTTGCAACAGTCTGTGGGTGAAACTTAAGGAAAAATTACACTTTAAGATCATTTGAATATCTCGTTTTTGTTAATTATTTTCTTGATGTTTTAAAAATAAATCATAACCAGTAATAACCAATAGATAATGTTATATTTTCTATAATTATCTCAATTTTTACCAAAAGGCATCTTTCCCACAAAGACGACGAGGCGTCGTACGCGGACAAGAGGTACAGCGAATCTTTGGAACATTTAGAAATGTAATATTTTATAAATGTACTAATTATGTTTGGCATTTATTAATTCACACTAAGTGTTGCGTTTATTTAAAAAGTACTAGGTCTCTATTAAAAATCCTAATTATTTTTTGGCACAGCTTCCTTAGGTGGGGTATCACTCCTAAACTTCCGTTGTTTTATTTGACAGAAGTAATCTAGACGTATATGTAATTTTAATTATCAAGGAGTGGGAATTCAATGATTATACAATCTCTTGATAGCTTAATTGTCTTTTAATGAATGATGTTTTTATTAACTGTAATAAAAACACTGAATATCCACAGTTTGACTCTAATAAGACATGAATAATAATTTTAATAAGGAAACATAGTTTTGTGTTATAATTGTAACTGTATAACTGTCTGCATCACTGACCTTCTCTACAGTTAAACAACTTTGTAGCGATCATGATAAATCTTCTCGGGTGCATCTTAGACTGGAATCATCGATCTGCACTGGTAATAGGAATTAAAATAATTATTCAGAAAAGTATATTTTACAGCAAACATTTTAGGCGCAAAACTGTCACTGATATGGGCGGTAGCGGCGGGTCCAGGTAGCATAGACCTTTAAGCGTGGGTACAGATGTCGAACTAAACATGTTCGGTAAAAACATTTATAAATAATTGTAATTATATATAATGGGTAGGGCTGTGCCATCTAGCGGATAAAGCAATAACAAAGCATGTTTACAGTAATTTTTAGTCGGATAGCGTGAGTATGTTGTCACTCGTAGTTCAATTCAAACAGTTTAATAACAGTAGTTCAGTAACAGCAGAAACTGTATTATCTGGATTAATTCGGTTCACACAAAACACAGCCTTATCGATCTGGTTTTTACCACTTACTAGGAGATGTAATCTCTTTTGACTAGACTATTATTAAAACAAACAATAATCATCGATGAGCGTTGTAAAAAAATAAATGGTCTAATAGAAAAATATAAAAGGGCTGGTGGAGACATATAATTTTTATTTATATACATTTTTCAATAGGCATATTTTAAAATCTAATCATACCAACATTTTTACGTAAAATTATTACACAAAAAATGGTTTTATTAATACATAACATGAATAACACAACTTCTAACTGGTTTTTTTAACATATGTTATTTACTTATTAAGGGAACATAATATTTCTTTAATTTATTTGTATTTTGGTTAATTTGAAACGTTAAGTACACACGGGACTGCATGCTGTATCAATATACAATGGTGTCCAGACTCTAAAACACCTGTTATAATTATATTGTTATAAAAAAATATACGTTGCAGCGACTGAAGCATTACGGATTCGTTGACTAACAAAGCTAAAAAGTTTATGTGGGTAGGGGAGGGAAACTGGCCAACCACAGGACAGCTGACTCAACGAAGTCAGCAACAGTACGATTCCAACGTGCCCCTTCCTCTTTCCTTAAATACATTTAGAATTATATACAAACGAATATTTGTATAGTAACTATATGGGTTTTTAGGAAAGAAAATATATTTTAACGGTGTATCTATAACTTTTATTTATCAGCTCCGTAAAAAAATTCCTAAGTTTTAACTAGCGTTCTTATTTTTTTATACAAAAAAGCTGTAACCCGTGGCTTCGTAATGTAATTTCCAAGTGAAAAAATCTGGACATAATTTCATGAGTTATGTAAGTTATAATTACTCAAATGTATTCCAATGTGGTAATTCATTCTAGATCTAAATTTAAAGAACAGTGTTTTTGGGACATGAAGTTGGAGGTTGTAAAGGATTTTTACGAACGCATAAAATAACTTGAACTGAATTACAATATTTCTTTCATTATATATATATTATATATATGTATATATACCTAAGCAGTTCTGAAAAGACTCATGCTAACTGCTTTAACTGCTTTTAAAGTTCTGGACTCTTAACAAAAGTAAGCACATTAGTTTTTGTTTTTTTGTTAGGCATGTACCGTATATGAATGCTATTAGGAAAGTAAAAGAATCAATCATACTAAAAATCGATAATTCTATCTTAAAAGTTTGTTTTCATACAATTTAACAATACATAAATGCAGCTCTATGTATGTTTTTTACGACACATCAGTTTATGATGGAATATAGAACCTTGGAAAGAATGTGGTCAAGTAAACAAACAAATTTACAAAAAACAAACATGCCAAGGAATGCCCTGTTAATTACCAATACTTCTTACAGCTACAGCTTTCATGTCGTTTATGGTAATCATACGCTATGTTAACGTATCTTACTGGTTGTTTTTGTTGCCCTATTTATTTTATATTGATTACATTTGCATTTATATGTTTTACATGAGTTATTGTATAAATTTTGTATAAAAAGTTTAAAACAATGGTAAAGGAATTTTTACAAACAAAAAGACACATGGCCTTTTTAATGAAAACACTTTTACCCACAGCCACATGAAACATGACGTTGCACATTCACAACTGGACTCATGCTAAATCTGAAAATTTCACTGCGAAATTCACTAAAAATTCCTTCACATTTATTGAAATAAAACCATTTGGAATATAATTTTTTAATTGTTAATAGACTATAATTAATTGTTCCAAATGGAATTTAATCAATGAAATAGTTAGAACTATATAAATTCTGAGTAATTGTACATGTTAATTCTTTTATTTTTCAATAATGTTTATTAAAAGCGGAAGTGCCTTTGTTAGTTTTGTTTTGATTTCACGAGTAATCAATTTAACTTAATTATACTGAAATTTAACATGGATATTCTTAGGGTCCCTGGTATGAATAGAGACCTACTATTTTTTTTAAATTCCCTCCGGGCTACATCCCACTGGTTTTAAAGTAGTGAAAAATCCCATCTTGGTCACTAAAATTTCAAAATATAAATAGATTATTAGAAACTAGACTCTCAAATATAAGAATTCAAAATTTCACGAGTCTTCTAAACATGTTGCCCACTAAATAAATTTCTGTAAAATGAGACTTGGAACTTTTTAAATAACTTTGACAATGTCAATGATATGTATCGGGCGTTTAGTGATTGCTTTAATTGCTATTTAGATGTTTCATGTTTATTAAAGAAACTAAAACAGTCTCAAAACTCAAAAGTTATCATGGGTTACAAAAGGAATTCTTATTTCTCGAGAGAAAGTGAAATTCTTTCACAAGATTTTCATTCAAAACTGAAAATGAAGACTTTAAAATATTTTTAGAACGTACCGGAGGATCTATAAAAAGGTCATACGTGAAACTAAAGCCTATGACATTAATAGAGCATTGGGTGAGTGTGAAACTTTTTCAAAGACAGCCTGGAAAATCATAAAGAGTTCTTCTCGAGATATAAGTAAACACAAAAAACAAGGGTTCCAAGGTAACTGCAATCACATTTAAAGGCAAAATAGTCACTTTCTGTTCTTTGCACAAATATTTTATTATTTTAAATTACCACATCACCTCAGATTTAGAGCATAAATCAGGATTGAATAACAGTATTCTGTTACATGTCATTTTAATAAATATGTATATACTCATATGGATGTTTCTATATGCCTAGGCTAGGCACCGTAAAACAGAGGAAATACCTTCTGGCATTAAAAGTTTAAAAAGTTTTATCCCTAAATATTTAAGTTTTTACATATTTCCATGGAACTCAGTGATTGTCTTGTGATACGGCACGACAGTCTGCTCATACAAGGAAGTGAACCTTTTTTTAATTCATAATCATTCATAGGATTGTTTGCTTTAAACATATTCATATATTTTAAATTTTTTCAAATAATTGATTGAATATAAACCCTGGAACTACATTAAAAAGCTAACTTTAGACAAAAATATTAAGATTACTTACAAATATTCTCTCTACAACTATAATTTGTAATACTAATAGTATTATGCAAAACCTTGATACAGTAATTCTATAGTTTTAATAATAATGGGTCTTAAGTTTATATACTACTATATTAAATACGTATTATTGTAATGCATATGGATATTGCCGCAGTTGCACTTACAGTAATAGAGATAAACTGTTGACTCTATTTTTGTTGTTATTCGAGCGGCTAGAAAAAATTACTTTCCTGTCTGTTGTGTTTATGTCCGATTGTCCGCACGGTATCACGGAATTGATCTGATCCACATATTTTATATTTTTACACATGAAGGTTCATTTCGATATAGAAATCACTGAATTTACTATATGTTACCATAACTTCACGACTTCATCATAGTAGGCCTACCTCTTATCCTGAAAAATACGAGAGCTTATATCATTAATAACTGTTTTCATGTTTCATTTATGTAAATTCATAGTGAGGCTGTCGGATGGTGTAACTTGATTAGTGCAGAGACATTCTTTTAATAGTTTTATGGTTGCTAAGTGGTAGTGACGTACACAAAAATATGCTTATTTTTAGAGCAATTTACCTAAGAGTGTACAAAACGATTCCTATTTAGTTTCCCTGGAAATATCAAGTTTTCCCATGATGTTAACATACAATAACGTGTAATGTCATAATGAATGGCCTAGGCCATAAACATTACTGAATTTCTAATGAAAATAGTATATTTTAAACCCAAAGTAAAAGTTTACCTAAAATAAATACTTACCGATTGCCAACTGAAGTGCAAAATATTTTAGTCGTTCGAATTTATAATAAAAAATTTTTTAAAATGCATAAACGCCCTATAGAAACCTCTGAAATTCCTAACTAAAACTTACATTTTATCTTACACAGGACTATCTTAGGTCCCCAAGTTAAGTGATAGAGAGGGCTTCTTAGCCCTAATTTCGCCTGGTAAAATAAGACATTCTTTACTTTTACTTTTTTTTATCTTTCACTCAGTAAACACAGGACTCAATGCACTAAATCACAATAATAATCTTGTACAAGACACTGTTTTGAATAATCCAATATAACACGATAGTTTACTACGGTAAACCAATACACCTAAAACAATACACAGATGATTACGTAAGTCCCCCGAGCAATAATAATCTGCTTTAATTGTTTTGTAAATGTTTAAGGTTAAAACATTTAAACTAAGATCGTTGCTTTTGCTCCCAGTTAGTGTGTATAGAAACCTTCCACACATCCCGTATCTCTTACCAAAAATTTTTAGCAGCATTAGGTTTAAAAGGAGCACTTAAACAGTAATTTGTACATAGTCCATTTATTTAATATTTGCGATAAAATATTTATTGCTCAAATATTTAATATTTGAACACAAACTTGCGATAGAAATTTATAATATTCTACAAAACATTTGGGTTTTTTATGGTTATACGAGGTGTGGCAGAAAATTAATGAGAGTGAAATCACTGAGAGCGACATGGCAAAACTGTAATTTTCTCCATAAAGAGCTGAATTGAGTTTTAAATCATCTAATTAATCAGATTCTTACACAATATTTGAGCATGAGAAGGTTTGGGCCAAGATAGTAACCAAAAAACCTGACAATTAAAAACAAAGACAATCGCAAGAATCTGTTCTTCAATTTTTATTGACAGTATTGAAAAATTACCTAAAATTTTCAGTGACGTAATTATTGATGGCGAATTATGGATTTTCGAATATAATTCCCAACCGAGACAAAAACGACAAAGTGAATAGTGGAATACTCTCTAATATCCTCGACCAAGAAAAGCTTAGATGAGCAAATAAAAAAAAAATCAAGATTTAAGGCTTAATTTTTTTATAGAAGGAGAATCGTTCACAAATAATGTCTTGCATCCAGTCCTTGAACGGCTCAGGAAAAGGGTTACTATGCGTCAGATCGGACATTTCTAACCGTTGGATGCTCCATTATGAAAATGCGCACTGTCACACGGGCGATCTCTATCAACAGTTTTTTGTCCAATAAAGTATTTCATGTGATTCCCAGTCCCTCTCCTATACCCCATTTAACCTTATCTCAGTCCCTTGACTTCTTTATGTTTCCTAAGATGAGAAAATACTTGAAAGGGGCACTCCTTGGTACTATTATTCAACAGAGCGTAAGCGAGGAACTAAAGGCAATACCAGTTGAAAGCCTTCCAGCATTTGCTATGGAGAGTGGGACAACGCCTCCACAGCTGTATAGCTGCTTAGAGAAACTATTTGGATGTTGATAAAATTAATGTATAAGATTCAATTAAAATATTTTGAAATAGAAAAAAAATTCCCACACTTTTTTGCCACACGTCGTATGATTTAGGTTTAATTATCACGAGTTTAGGTATGTCCATTAGCAACATGGAGACTATTTTCCATATATTTTATGTATACTAAATCCTATTCTTTTATCATTTCTATTTTGTTCAATTGTTATTGAAAACCAACGGTTCATTTTATAAATAGCGGTTATTAAAGTATAGAATAATTCAGTTGCAAAACAAAATCATATTGCATTTAATTTACGAAAATTATTTCTTTTTTGTAGACCATATACACAATATAAATGAAGACTCTACGCTTTAGGTTTAATATAAAACGGTGCCAGTAGTAAAACGAGTGACAAGGTTGAAATAGCAGTACTGCGGTATTCAGTGGCTATTTACATAAACTCTAACCCATGTCAACTTTTGCCCTTAGAGTACTTAAATAAACCTAAGCTATATGCTTAATGAAACGTTGGTAGTACTTTAATGGTATATTCTTTGTAATAGTCAATCATTACACAATGACTTTGAATATATTAAGAGTGTTTGAAAATAATACCAGGGAAACTTACAAGTAAAAAGAGATCTCCATAAAATAAAAACCGCTTAGCTATATATATATATATATATATATATATATATATATATATATATATATATATATATATATTACTCCAATAAACTCTATAGAAACATTTTTTTAGATTTATTTTTTATAACTTTCTACGTTTTAGACTAATGTTTATGGCAGAAAAACTGCAATAATATTTTTGTTTTTAATACTGCACTATTTTCAATTATCTGCTTTCATATCATTTAAAAACAAAAATTTGTACAAAATTATTTTCTCCATTATAACTATTACATTGTAACTATCAAATTCCATCTAATTCCTGAAGGAGCACTTTCAAAAGAAGTCTAGTACACAAGTCATTATGAATTAGAACTCGATATTCAGAGTACCGTTGGTCTCGCAGGTGTCAGGTCCAGAAGCTACTAAATAACTTTTAGACCTAATTGCTGGGAACGAAAATCTTGTTTTATTGCTCATGTTGTAATTTTCGTAATACCAAATAATTTAATTGTGTACGTAAATTAAACGCCTATTAATTTACGTATTTAATTTCGTATTATCATCATCATCAGTGTGTAATGATAATGGTTAGGCCATCATGATTAGGCCATTGTATGTATATATATATATATAATATTAATCTTCAAATGTTTAAATTAAAAAATTTCTATATTTCGGCTTAAGCTGTCTTCAGGAAATTAGAAAAATATATAAATAGGGCTATAAGAACAAAATAAAACATAAAACCATCAACACAGAAAATTAAAATTAAGAATGAATTATGTAGAATGGTAAAACGTATGATTTAATTCTTTTAATTCACTTTGTTGACTAAGTCACCTTTAAATTTAATCCACTTGTAAATTTTGGTTTAGTGACGAGTTGATGGGCTTGTTCCATGGTTCTAAAACTGTTTGTACTTAACTTTTCTGATATTTTTCAAATTGGTTTCACTGAATATGTTTCTTCAAAATGTAAATTATGTATTAAACCATGTGCCACTACAGGGTGCTCTGTCATTTTATGTTTATATGCATACCTGTGCCCTTGTCATCCTTGTTCTAAGAGAATTTATCGTTGAGCTAATATAATCAAATAATAATAATATAAATAATAAAATAAAAATATAATAAAATGATTTTTGTGTAGAAACTACTAATTGTAAATTTTTTTTAAGTAGAGCACATTTTTGGAAACTAAACACCTGGGTTTATTGCAAGGATGTGACCCAATTGTCACGTTTTCTTGGTCTTTGTGCATAGATAATTTTGGATGGACTAAAATATCTTTCAAAACTTGTGGTTTTCTAAATCTTATTTTTGGAACGTATTTGAAAATGTTTTTAGTTGGTGCAGAACTGTCCAATAAACTGTATTTAACAATAAAATAAACGCAATTCCAAGAAATTATATAGTATTTTCTAAATAGCAATATTTTAAATTTTTGTGTTTTTAGTCTTAACAAATGTTTTCTTCAAATTAAAATCAATATTATACATTTATGGTTTAATTTTTAAGAATAAATTTTTATGGTGCAATTATTTTTGGATTTTAAACAGTATTTGCCATTATGATGCTGGTAAATCTGAGCTATAGAATCTAGTTTTTTTAGAGCTCTGTTGTAAGCTCGTAACCAGCGAGTCTTTAGAGACAGTCACCATCTGCATTGAAATGGGACAAACAGGCCATTATGAACTCAACCTCATTCGTTTTTAATGCAAATGTACTGTGAGTTGTAAATGATAACTACTTTAGTATTAATCCTGTATCAGTCGTGTCGCTAGAACTAACAGTTCAACTCAATACTATTGGTGTAAAAACTATTATATCATTTAACAACTAAACTGATAAAAAGGGTTCTCTCCACAGTGAAACTTATTTTAAATGTACTATATAAGCCATAAGGTTTATTAAAATATAGCATATGTAAGAACTTTTAGATTTGCATTTTATAAAATTAAAACTTGTAATATCATTGCACCAAGACAATATTTATAGTGTTCAAATATTTATTTCATAATCTAACCCCAATTCGTTATGATAAATGTCTATTATTTTATGAATCTGTACTATTATATAAAATATTTAATGGTTTGTGTGTGTGTATTTTTGTGTTTGTTTACTACTCAATTATGTAAAACCCATTGTAAAAATATGCAGTCAAGTAAATTAATACCTTTAGTAAAACATACTGTACATTTTTAGCCAATATTAAGTATGCAGTGCTTGGTTAGTACTGTTAGGCATACATCAATAACAGCCTTTATTACTTAAATTTTCTATACAAGTTTAAATACTGCCAAAATAATTTTAGTTGGCAGAATTAGGCTTCTGAGACTTATGTATCTATATATACATATTAGCTTGATTTGGGAAAGAAGGCAAAATGAACTTATACATAAAAAAAAACACTAAGACCGGAGTAAACTACAATGGCCCTAAATATACACATGATTATATAATAAAATATCTAATATTACTTTCTTTGTCGTGGCAACAAATTAAACTCAACATTGGCGTAGAAAATATAATCCACTTGAATAAGAAGTACAAAATACACGTGCAAAGCCTACAAAATTGGCTAGGAAGCCTAGGATAACTGCTAGTATGGATGAATTACGAAAACAATATTGGTGTACACAAGCAAACTTATCCTCCAATAAATGCAGCGTTGTAGTTGATGCGTCAAATCTTACAGTATTAAAGTAAATGGTACGCCCAACCAAGTCTTGTGTAACAAGCTTGAGGTTGCATTCAACATTTTAATAGTATAGTCGATTAAAATACTTACATATGAATTGTTTGACGAACAAAGTAAATACCCTAAGAATATATAGATGTAAAAATAGATAACTAATATACAAAGGAGCTACATGTTCATAAAAGAAAGTTATCCCACATTATTCCGACGCAGCCTCACTTGTTGCCTTTGAACACCTCCCGAAAACTAGTCAGCTAGCGTCATTGAGGTTTCTTGGACATATAAAGTCACATCGCTGTTTTTGGAATTTTGGTTACATCAGAGAATTGTAAGAAAAAGCTTTAAACGTAACTATAGCCCAAGTCTAATATAGTACTTAATATTCTGACCAACACACCCAAGAAGGATCATACAGATACCATGACTTTATTCTTCAATGAACCCCAAAAGATTATTTAAGGAAATTATGATAAAAAATAAAAAAGTAATATTGTGAATTTTATGTCAGTTGCATACTTTAG
>NW_025780183.1:0-95082 GCF_021130785.1 Homalodisca vitripennis | reverse complement strand
GCTTAATGTGACTTCCGAACCACCACCAATGGTATGGGCATGCGGACCTCTTTCAAGGTTAGTATCCTTTAGCGGTCAGCTACTCCAGCAGTAGATACGTTCGGAGATGCTTAATTTGGTTATTTTGGTATAACTGCCTTATAGTAAGGAAATCCACGATGATAGTAAGAAAATTGGTCTAATCTTTAAAGTTTTTAATTTTTCAATCGGTTACTATATTTTGTAGTACAAATAATGTTTTTTGAAAATTAACATTGACTGTTGCACCTTATTTAATTGATCATAGTGTAGTACGCGAACGATTGTTTAAGTTAAGACACTTATTTTATTTCCCTTTTGCTAAAGACCATAAATATATTTTCTAGATGAAATCTATATGATAGAAGCTGTTTGCGGCTTTGCGCGCAATTTTCAAAATCAAAGTCCATGGCCTACTTCGTAAAAACATTTATGGAGCCTTGATTATATATATTGTCAGAAATAAATTGGATACATAAAATTTTAAGTGTTCGTGATCAAGATCTTAAAGTTTAAGGGGCGTTTTCATTGCCTAAGTGGATTTTGACTCGCCCTCCCTATAATGCTAGTACATTATACGTAAACGTTGGACCGATAAGCCTACTTCGATCAAAATAAATCCACTTCCGGTCGTTTTAAATCACTAGGTCTAATACACTTACGATATCACGTTTAATTTTGCCTTAAAGTCCCGATTATAAAAATACATACATATGCAACGTTCTCGTTCACCTGCATATACCAGAACTCATCTTCTACCGGTCTACGATATTTCAAATACCTTAGTGGAGTTTGTCTTGTTTCGCTGATGACAATATTTTATATAAGATCTTCCTTCGGAGTTACCCGTGCTATGTGGATACATCATGTCATAATAATGGAATTTATGGAAATCTCGTTGTTTTCGGACCGTGTTATAGGTAATAATCTAAAACCACACAAACTCTATTTACCAGAAAAAATATTTAACAATAGCGTTACCCATACGTTACTGATGAAAAGGGTGGCTCAAGACGCCTGTACGGTGTCCAACGGGCTTGAAACTTTTCTGCGGAGGAGTCGGTTTGTTCAACACGACAATCCGACTAGGTATCTGTAGCTAAACACGTCCCTCCCGTGTTACACAGTCTTAATACGCCCTTGCGGGGGTGTCGGAGTCACAACACGTCAGTCCGAATGGTCGACTGCCTTGCCAGCTCCATGCCGGCTGCTTACTTAGTAAGGAGGTTGAGGGAGTGTCTGGCATTGTGGTAATGGCAAGCAGTACGGCACAGTTTGTCTCATTAATTAATATTTTTTTTCTAACATTATTTAGCTGTACTATAGTATTTTTATCGTTTTTTGTTCTGGTATTCCCGTTGCAATAGTCAGTAATCTGAAAAACCTCTTTCCACGTTCCAAATACTTCAACACACGGAAGTTTTTAGAATCAGCAAATGTGGTCCAGCTTTTATCGAGATTAGCGCTTGGCCAACAAAGGCAATAAATGGCTAATCGTAGGCAAACTCTTATTACTATTGTTACTTGTACCACGCGCCATGCTTGCTGTGTTGGCATTACTAGTCACGTTACGTGTAGTTATCTAGTCATTAAATCCATGTATCAATCAATACACTTTGGGATGAAAATCTTACCATTTTAAGAAATTCCACTTTCCTTGCCACCTTTGGTTTCGAATTTACAATAAATTATTTTATATCCATTTTTAATTGATAATTACTTGTTTTTATTACAACCTTAACAGGATCCTTATAAATGTGGTAAACCTTACTTATCTTAAAGGTACGTTGTAGAACAGAGCTTTTAACAATATGTGGTAGAACAAAATCTCTTCACCCATATAGTTTTGTCAGATGGGACCATGTTCAGGTCCATTATAAAATATTTAACATACTACTGATTGTTAATGTTCTGTTATCTTCAGGTGTTACTTTGTTCCTATATGTGTGAGCCTTTTACAATTTACCTTAACATAGCATAAAACATGATAGATTATTTTATTCAATTAATTCTCATTAAAATAAGATTAAGGATTTTATATGCATATTGTATATATTATATGCGTTTGTAATCATTTATCTTAGAAAAAATCTAAATAACGTTGATTTATATTAATATTAAATACTGGTTTCGGTTATTGATCATAAAAACATTGAGCTAGTACATTTTGTGATTAAATCCTTATGGAAATTAAAGCAAAGATGTTCTATTTAGTAAGGTAGTGCGTAATGACAATAAAGCAAATTACTGTAGTTAGTTTGATTATTGCTTGCGTCGTTCTTTCGCTGCTTTGAAAAAATTGATTTTATTCGAAAAATTTCAAAATTTTACAGCTCTGTTATTGTTACCTATAATGAGAGGTTTTTAAAGTGAAATATGCATAAAACTCCTTCAAACTTTTTAATATTATAATTAAATATTTTATAACTGAAAGCAAGATAAGTAGTGTTTAGATAATTTTTATAAAACAACCTCTCATTTTTACTTTATTACAAAATTTAATTTTTTACCAATTATAAAAATATCATACATGTTACACTCTCGTTGTGGATTCAAATAATAATAAATCATACCAACCAGATTTGGATTGTTGTGAGATGGGAATGTTTATTTCCACTATTCGGATATTTGGTAATCCAGAATTGATATCTCAGTGCACACAGTTGTGTAAGCAGCCGTTTATTGAAATGTATAATATCTATTTAATAGTTCCTATTTAATATTTTTATTAAACAAAATACTATTAAAAATACTATAATAAAACTAGTGATACAGTTTTTGACATATTTTTTAGAGATGAAAGGTAAACCAAGCCTCGAAAATGTAAATCATTCCTACCAGAACTTCTTATTTACGATCTAAAAATAAAACAACACATATTAGTAATTTTGTTTAGCATGTGAAGCTGTTAACTATAGAACCTGACATAAAGTTTCCCAAAAATATTCCTACTTCCTTTTCTTAATTCCTTTAAGCCCCCATAATTTATTACGTCATATTTGAACTGCAAAGCTAAGGAGTTTGACTGTACGATTCATTCTAATTAATCTTATATAATTCTTTACTAAAATCACTGGATTTATTCAATCACATACCATGGATTGTTGGAAAGAGCTTCAAGTTATTCAATGGGTATTTTAAAAACTAGATAAAAGCAGATCTTTAAACTTAACCAAGACATGTATAACGGTATTGTAAAATCGTTCAGTGACTATCATAAATTCTTGACTGTTTAGAATAGCATTTGAAGATAATATGGCTATGGAAACTCCTGTAAAAATGCTGAATATATATATAAAACCCGCTGTTAACTGATTTTGTAATATAATATTTTTATCAGAGAAAAATAGCAAGTTATTTTGTATCTAAAAAAACGCTTTGCATAAATCAACGATTATACCTATTAATGTGTTTTCAGTCTAATATAAAAAAACAGCTGTACTTAACACAATCTTTTCTATCGACTGTACCATAGAGGGGCATCATTTACTTTCAATATTTTATACACATAAAACTTTGCCTTACTGTTTGATCTGTAAACGGTATGTAAACTTACTCTAAGAAAACAACAAATTAATAAGTTACTGCGGGTCGCTTGGTAGTCAACAAAGCCCCACGCAATTCCAGTATTTACGTAGCTTTCATGGTTGTTTGGTTAGTCCTGATCGAATCATAGTGTGATAGTAGTAGGCTATGTAGGTACTACTCGCTCTCCTTTAGCTTATATTACTATCAGTGCAACCGCTACACATTGAACCTATTGTGATAATTTATAAGGCCGCTTTCATGTTGAATCTATGACAGTTCTTAATTCCTTTTCTTAATTGCCAGTAAAAGTTTCAATATTAGTTTTAAAATAATAAACTTTTCTCTGTATAATTTTATTGCAATCTAAGTTGTTTATGTGTAATGACAAATTTGCCTAGACATTTATGGTTGAGAAAAATGTGAATTTCCTAAACAAAGGTAGAAGTTCAAGACCTAAATTCCTAAATATATGTTGGTGATTATTCCTAAAAATGGTTTTCTTATTTTCAACGAGCGAGTTTTTAGTGTCAATATAAATCATTACAATTACAGGGATACCTAAAGGCAAACTTTGCATTTTATCTAAGTTGAGAACTTCATTAACCATGCATTACACTTGTTAAAAATTTGTATATACATCTTACTTTAATTAACGTATTTAATGAGTCTTTACTAACACATAGCCACTTTTATAAATTTGTAACATTTTCATAATGTTCTTAATATTGCGGTATTAACCTCTGAAAGCTTCAAACATCTCCACATTAAAATGTACAAAATGTCATTATATTATTTTTTTCTTGGTTTGAGACTGCAATAAAAACGTTTTGCACACATATCAGTTTCATATATTTAATGTTAACTGAAATAAAATATAAACTATAAAGACACGTACGGACAAAAAAGCTGCTAACTACAATAGGTATATCATTTGTTGCATGTAGCTCCTCCTGGTCCATGGAAATATATGCTTAAGTTTGTGTAGAGATTTTCTTACACCATATATGTTAGTTTATTTAGACAATTGCAATTAGGAGTTTTACGCAAGTTACACATGCTACGTTTATTATTGATCTTAAATTGTAATTATTACAATTCGTGATGATATACTAATGTATCAGTCTGCCTCAGTGCCTGGTACCGTGCGGCCGTGTCTGAATCAAGCTCCGCAGCCTAGAGGTTAGAGTGATTGCGCAATATAAGTAATACGTGCGCATAATCTACTATATTATTGTATCCGTCATATAGAAGATCTGTGTAAACTAAAGTAAGTCTCTTCACCCACTATGTATAAGGGTATTTATAATTGTTTTTATTTTTACACTTTAATAAAAATTATTATGATAGACAGATATAAATTAAGTAGTAATAATTAGCAATAAATGAATTTGGAGTATGAGGAAATAGGAAAAGGAATTTGGCCGGTCTCTTATACTCTATGTAATATTTTTCCAGACATATGTTCTGCAGGTTTTACAAATTAATTTGAATGTTAGATCTATAAGAAATAAATTTAACATTCTACAAGCTCAAATTAATTGTTGTACTAAGAAATGTGATTTTATAATTTTCAGTGAAATATGGTTAAGTCAGATGAAAGTAGGTTTTCTATCATTTAGATGGATATAAATTATACACAAATTGTAATGACAATTATGCTTCGGGTGGAGTGACGGTTTATGTTTCAGAAAATATAATATGTAATAGCATTCAGTGTAATATGAAAAGTGCTGACACGGTAATTTTAAATTTTATAAATTGAATAATGTCAAATTTACATTAGTTTTCTTTATGTAGACTGCATGACTACACAGTTAAAAACTTTTTGGGAGGAATTGGAAGTTATGTTGGCTAGTTTAGGAGGAAATGTTTTGTATTTAGTCGACGGTAACATTGACATTTTAGTAGATAATTGTTATTCAAAGAGCTATTTAAATTTGATGAGTAATTATGGTCTTTCATGTTTTGTGAAACAGCCAAATAGGATAAATAATGACTCAAGAACTTGCATTGATCATGTGTTTATTAGATTTAGATATTTGGACTCTTTTAAAGTTGAAATTTGTAACCTAGGAATATCTGATCACTGTTTGGTAGCAGTCAACTTAAATTAATAATGGCCAGAAAAAGATCATAGAGGCCCCGATGAAAGCAAATTTTGTAAATATTGAAAAACTGTATAAGAATTACTTGGAAAGTTTTCATGTTGGGATGAGGTAATTAATTAGAATGATGCTAATCTATGTATGGACAAATTTAATAATATAGTAAACAAAGCAATAGAGATAGGCACCGAAAGTAGGGTTAGTTTCACGCAGAGAGACAGTAAAGCAAAAGCTAAAAGCCCTTGGATAAATAAATTTATATTAGACAAAATAAGAAAAGAAATAAGTTATACAGGATAATGTTAAATAGGCCCACGATATGCGTTTCAAAAACTATTTTGAAAGGTTTTCTCTTAATTTAAGAAGTCAAATAGACAATACCAAACATGAGTATTACAACAATTTTACTTTCTAAATACAAGGGAAATGCAGCCGAACAATGGAAAATAATTTAATAACATTACTGGATGTAATATGAAGATGGACATTTGAGAGGTTAAATTTAAATGACGGATCGACTATTGAGGAGCCGCAAGCAATCTGTGACATTATAAAAAAATAATACTTAATTGATGTGCACGAACAGCTGATTGTTGATGGTAGTGCAGGTGGCGCGGCGGCGACGGCAGCGATGATAAGAGGTACTGGCGAGGGTAATAGATACTGGAAATCTGCTCACGACGCCACCACGTTCATTCTTTGTAACTCCTGTTGATTGCGAAGAATTAAAAAACTATAATCAGTAATTTAAAAAATAAAACGCTCCAGTGGGTTTGATAATGTAATGGTTAACCTAGTAAAGGGATGCAATGATATTTTTTTCGTATGTACTTGAACATATAACTAACTGTAGTTTCCAAACAGGGGTGTTTTCCAGCGATTTATAAAAAAAAGTATCGTAGTTCCGATCCCTAAGAAATCAAATGCAATCATACTTGACAACCTGAGACCAATCAGCTTGCTTTCTGTGTTTTCGAAAATATTTGAGAAGGTAATGAAGTCAAGATTAGTAAACTTTTTGAACGATTTAAATTTTTTTCAGTAAAAATCAGTGTGGGTTTTTAGAAGGTAAAAGTACGGAGCATGCGTTATCTTCTTTTTTGGAAGATGAATGAAAAAAATAAATGCACAGCTGTTTTTGTGGATTTTTTCGTAAGGCCTTTGATTTGGTTGACCATAACTGTTTACTGACCAAAATGGAAAAAAAAATAGGAATAAGGGGAAATCCATTGAAGTGGTTTAGCCAATTTTTTGATGGATCGCGAACAAACTGTGAAGTGTAGGGGATGCTTAAGCAAACCGGGAAGTATAAAAAAGTTGTACCGCAAGGATCCGTCTTATCATTTACCCTGTTTTTTTTTAATTTTCATTAACGATCTTCTGAAAATTCAATTTGGAAGGAAGGGTAACCGCATGTTGCTGATGGTGTTGCATTTTTATTTTGGAATAGGGACAGCCAGGGACTATGTAGCAGTGTAGATGAAGCACTTTCGTTCTTAAATAAATGGTGCTTGGGAAAATAAGATGTGTGTTAATGTCTCCAAAACAAAAGTTTTAAATTTTAGAATGAAACAGGCCCCCATATGAGAGAACCAATTTAGGGTATCATTCATCAGGCTGCCAAGGTATGCGTGATTGTAATTGTCAGGTCATAGAAAATGTGAATTTGTTTAAAATATCTGGGGGGTTATAATAGACAGAGATTTATCATGGAAGGATCACATTGAAGAGCTAACAAGGGTTTAAAAGGGAGTATTCGGAAATTTTATTTTTTTGAGAAATATATGTGATCAAGCGCTTTTAAAGACACTTTATTTTGCTCTAATAAATTCTAAATTACAATATGGTATTCATTGTTGGGGAGGAACTTTCAAAAATTTGATCGCTTAAAATAAGAACAGTACAGAATTATGATATTAGAATTATTACTATTTAGGAAGAAAAGGGAATCATCTTTTAATCTATTTAGACAACTCAATATATTACCTTTACAGCATTTATATATTTTTAAAGTTCTACAGATTTTCTTTATTCGTAGTGGTAATAATGAAACCGAGTATATAATGCACGATCATGACACACGCAGTAAAGTAGTCAATTTATTGAGAAGGCCGAAAACTTCAAAATCACTAATGACAAGATCTTTTATTTTTTAGGTGCAAAAAATATTAATGAAATACCAGCCAATTTTAAATTGTGTAGATTAATATTTAAGTTAAAAAAAAATTAAAACAATGGCTTTTTAATTATGAGGACACATCCCAGTTAATATAAATTATTAAGTAGGTTTCACTAGTATTGTTTTGGAAATTCCATATTGAATGTTAAAGTAGTAATTTAAAGTAATATATTGGAAGTATACAGTTTGCAGTTAGATTAAGGATAGAGATATATGCTATATATAATTTAGATGATATGATTATGTTACTTTTTGGTTTTTAGATGTTTGGTGAAGTTTAATTGTTGGTTATTGCTGTTATATTGTTTGTCACAATGTTTTCAAAATGTTACTGAGATGGAAATTTTTGCTGTTCATGCAAACTTTCTTACGACTTTTGTGTATTATCAGTTATTAGCATTTTTTTATGAATATCATTTAGCCTTCTTTTGTTTAATAATATAATATATATTCTTTACTATTTTATATTAACTTAAGAAATGTATAAAATGTTTTGTACAAGACTGTACAAGATGTTTTGTACAAGATGCTGCACAGGCTCGCACGCACTATTTACTATTTTATTAAGGTAGACTCGAAGATCTGTACTTTTTATGTATTGCTAAACCATCGCTACTGGATAAAGATGGATTACTATTTTCAAATAAGTAGTTATGTAATTTCAGTATAATTATTTATTGAAAATAAATCCTTATTTCATTATTTATTTCATTTATTACATTTACGTAACTCAGTGAGCATTGTACTACAGGGCCAAATCGGAGTGACACCCAACCATACGTACAACTATTGCTGTTATAATATTAGCAAAAGCTGTCACTCTAAGTGTTTAAACATTAGATAATATGGATTGTGTAGTCCGGATGTTCCAATTTGACCTATTATTATGAGAACAAATTCGCAATTTTTTATGAAGCATTCTGTTGATCACCTCTCTTACCTTCTAATTCCAACCCCTTGGCATTTACTAGATAGATACTCGGAATCTATAAATTAGCCATATTAGATCTCGATTTGCTTTATAAAAGAGTGTAATTCACTATATTTATCACAATACACGTCAGTAGACACAATATATTAAGAGGCTGAAAATACGAACGTTATATTAAGTATGATAGTAACTTTTATAGGTTTATGTGAAATCTTTACCATTATTTATATTCTCTTGGAATATTAATGAGGTATTAAAACATAAATATATTGTTACAACACCAGTACATAGATTAATCTCCTGATGTTGATGTGAGAGCACCATCTACTGAGCGTAGTCTACTTCGTCTCACAATGCTTTGATGTGGTTTAACTAAACATCGGTGAAAGCTAAGCAAATATTGGAAATGCGTCGGCAATTGTTCCGGCCGTTGTTGGCTACCCAGAGATCAGTTCTGAGCAACCAAATTCTACTGTACTTTTCTCAGAGTAGGATTAACAACAGCCAATTGTAAATAATTTTAGAAGATTTATAATCTCAGGAGTTTAAAAAGCTTTTTTATAAATTTCATTGATAGTCAAATTAAATAAATCTTAAGTTTTTCTTTAGAACATTATAATGGTAGCTCATGCTCCTACAGACATACTATATTATCAATGTATAATTAGAAAATATTGTACAGAATGTAAAGGAAAACGAATATGGACACTAAATCTTCTAACAAATTCTTGTATGTTGTCTGTTATACAAGATGTTCTTTCACTGTCAAATTGTTAAAACAAGTGATTTGGCTGGTTAGTGAAGCCCCCACCTACGGTTAATCCTTTTCTATTGTCTGCATAATTGCACTTAATTGCCATCATAATAGCCCTAAATACGGGTTTATAAAACATATTTTAGAGCTTAGTGAGTTTTTTTAGCTTTGTAAATATTGTTCTTCTTCTGTGCACTTCATATCTTTATTGATTCCTATATTTATTATAACTTTTATTTTAGCTCTTGCCTCATTGTTTTCTGTTGTATCTTGCAGCTAGATTTTTATAAATTTACAGGAAAATTTAATTTATATTACAAATGAAATTTCTGTAATAAAAAATAATTTAAGCTATATGCAACTGTATACATTATGGTTTTTATTTGCTGCTTTTTAAAAACTTATAACCATTTGTTGGACTTATTTATTATTGTTACACTTATTGCACAGTATGTAAAATATCAACCATCGTATTCCATTCTGGACAGAAAAACTGTTAATAAAATTGTAACTCAAGTTGTAATAGATATCTACTTTGTAAATGTATGAAGAAAGTAGGAATTAAGAAATAAGAAGTTACACAAATTGACAAATGGTACTCTCATGAGTTAAATTTACAACATAGCTCTAAGGCCTCAAAAAACAGATATCCTATTGAATCACTTGTTATGTTATGTATTTTATGATCGCATAGATGCAAACTCTAATGCTATATCGTAATAAATCTAAATTGTTAAAAACGTTATCGATATCAGACCAGATTCAATATGTATTCTTTTGTGATCAAAGATTAATTGAATCACGTAATTCAAAACAAGGACTATCAAACAGATCGTTTACAATATATAACCCAGAACCTATTTATACATATATTTTTTCTTTAGAGAATTTGATAATACACAATTTCTAGGCTTGCAATCAAAAACTATCTATATAACAACTTAATGGTCCTATATGAGGTCATACTTACTCCAAACCCTTTTCCATAAACTCATGATAAAGTTTATTCGGACCTAGATATAGAAACATCAGGTTAAAATATCTTATTTCGAACAGTAAGTCCTAATTCATAGTGTGGTTAACTAGTGTTAAGACAACCAAAGTTATATTATTTTCTTTAAACGTATTATTGACAATAGTAGATTTAAAAAGACAGGGTTTTGAACAAATATGATATCGTAAATAAACAAGAATATTACACGTAATTTACATGATTGTAATTTGATATCGTTTTTGGATTAAAAAATTCAATACACGCGAAAGCAAACACAAATCAATATAATGTAAAAGAATTAACAAATATAGGTAAAAAACATTATAACGATAGTAGGACAAGTAGGTCAAACAAATAAAGCAAAGAACCTTTATAACAAATAAGATTTATACTTGCATGTATAATTCCTTTATCAGGATTTCTAAATACAAGCGAACTAAACAAAATAAGCTATATACAACACAGTATATTTTAACTATGACCAAATCATTCTGAATTGAATTCATATTTCATACCCATATAACATTTCTAACTAGGTGCTTTATGAACTCAACATGATAATACAATACTAATAAGGTAGCAATAAATAAAATTGCTGCAACATTAGAATATGAAATAATAACCATTTAACCCTTAATAAACTTTATGATTAACGTAATTGTTGAAATAATAAGACCTATTGTAAAATGCGAGCATAAAGTAACGGTTATTTGATTTACTTCTTACAAATGTATTTTGCGCTCCGAAAACGAGGTTTGCGTTAATGGTCCGAGGCTCGTACTTCTTCATGGTTTATCGTCTACAAACACAACACTGAAAATGAAAGTATCCATTCTTACATATGTATGGTATATGCCGCAGTCGGATAACTTGATCATTTATACATTCCTACTTTAAACCGTATTGTGGATAAAACTCACATGAACATTGATGGACGATATTTATTTATTATTAAAATTTGAGCATTTGTTTCCTGCAAAGTCCTGTGCTTCGTATCATTAATTACAAAGGTCTTTAAGTCTAATACCACAAATTATTGATAGGGATATAAATGCTAACCCGATCATACTTTCATTATTAGTGGATAATTCCTCAAAATATATACATAAAATGTAATGGTTAAATAGTGTTTTATTTGGGTAAGTGCATGTCAAAATGTATTTCTAAAAGTTTATATATTGCATCTCTTAACATAACAAAAGAATGTTTAAAAAAACAATAACAAACTAACTTCCTTTTTCACATAAAAGTATTCGTTATCGATCCATTCTTAAAGTTCGTCTATTTTACTATATCTTACAAAATTAATGGGTTTCTAAATAAATTTTAACAAGGGTCTTAATTAACAGACAAATTTATTATGGTATTAAAATAAGGAGCCCTCTGGACCCTAAAGAACTAAACCAGCACCATTTTATTTATAATCTCAACGTAAAATGAAGCTAAACCATTATTAAAGTTGTAGTTATCATTCCTACGGAAATATTTTGAGCTGTTAAAGAATGATGAACAGTTACAATGTCTGACAATATTTACATAGATTATCCTTTAACTTTAGTGTTAGAGATTTACTTTAGTAAGTTGAAAGAATATCTCTTCAATGTTTAAAAAAAGACGGTGAAATGTATTTTGTGGCCAATAAATATTCTTCCTTGGAATATCTTTCAGAAAAAATAGCCTTATTATAATGTAATTGTTAGTAAAAAGTCAATTAAAAATTAAGAAAACGTTTTACTGCTAAAGATGTATACTTATCTATTATTACTACACCAAAAACGAGAATTATAGCCATTGGAAACCATTATCAGATCAATCACAGCAGAGAGAAAGGCAGTTGGTCACGTTTCTGGGTTTAACCGCGAGAGAGCAGTAAAAGCACGAATCCGCAGTTTAGTCACAAGGTGGTTCAGTTTTACTGTAACTATACGCTATTCAATTCCATATTATTTGTGTTTAAGTCTGAATATATTTTATGAGTTGATCGTGTTGTCAGCCTCACATGCATATAATATATAATTGTGTGTATTTAATTGTTTTAATAGATGTATTTTATATTTTTAGCACAGTAGGTCAGAAACTTAATGTTAAGACACAAAATGGATTATGTTAAGACTGGACTCTGGGATGAACCACTCCCAGCTAGCTGTCATCTGTCGTATTGTTCCTATACCCTCCCCTGCCTTACCTTACGAGGATTAAACCTACCCTAGAAATAATCCTTTCTTTTCTTTAAATTGCAATATTATATACTGCCTTCTTTACAACACAATTCTTTCAAGAATTATTATTAAAATATTAAAACAGGATTGGATTTTTGCTATCATAAACGGATACATAAAAAGAACAATTCAAATCGACTAAGTGAGATTTACTTTTTTATCCACGTACTGGCTCCAATTTAAATAACACTTGTTATACTAGTAATAAGTTTATGCTGTCAAAACTTTATCAAGAGCACATTTTGATACTATTTCCGTAACTGCTAGTCCTTTTTTGTAACTGGACGTCTTAGTAAATTCAATGAAGCTATCCTTAGTCGTTCTTTTTTATGAATAATTTACAAATTCAACACTTAACAATTCAAATTTACTGTTTGCTTTGTTTATATACATAGAGGTCTCTTTCAAAGGACAATTCCCTCTGAATATCATGTAATTTGAATGGGCACGTGTTATGAAAGATCTAAAAGCAAAAAGAGAAGTAAGAATTGTTATACTAGTACAAAGTTTACGGTTGGCAAAACATTTATCTAGAGCATTATTTAAATCCGTAAGTGATTCTTTTTTTGGGATAGTGTGTCATTTCGTTTAAAATGATGAATATATCTTTTGTGGCTCTAATCAATAAAACTGTGGTTCTTGCATCTCAAGAGACCATTGTTCAAAGTTAAATCTCCTTATTTTCAGTAGAATTTTAAAAATTATTTGATTCTACAGTGTATAATTTTAACAATTATTTAACTACTTCAATAATCTCTATTCTGTATACGTCGGAATAAAAAAAGAAATTGCTACCAAAAATCTTCACGTTGGCAACTATGAAAAAGATTTATGAAGCAATAATACATACAAAATTCCTATATTTAAGACTGAGAGTATTAGTCCATTTTAGACCACTTTATGTGATATTTAATACAAAAGCTTGGTAGACTGATCCTCCAAATAAACAAAAACAAACTTACAACACAAAGGATTTTAAAAGTACATATTAATTATTTCATTGTCCTTATATGTGACCTTGTTTTACTGATATTACTTTGCGTGAAAATTTGTCACAATGGGTTGTTAATATAAGAATTATAATAAAAAATATTAAAGGATAAAAATTAACGAATAATGAACTAGAAGATTATGATACTATATTTTAAAATACTTCTATACTAAAATTATAGCATGATGTTGACAGAAAATAACAACAAAAATTACTAAAGCAATTTGACCATATTGATGCTAAAAAGTTTATATGAGTATTTAGAGCTGTAACTTGTAAACAGGCGCTAAATCTTAAAGTATCGTAATATAGTGACTCCTTTAAAGACTCAACTACAGCTGCTTAATTTCCGCATAGCCGCATTCAATTGATATACTCATCTTGTGTAACCCGTTACTTAATATTTGGCAACAACACGCTCCAATTAGCTGGTACTGTAAAACCGCTTATCAAATATTAGTATGTACAAAGTTTCTCCTTATGTATTTTAAAAGTATTTTTTTATAGTCATTTTGGTTACTCTGTATCTACAGTTAATCCTGGTATATCCATTTAAACTCTATCAATAAAACTAAAAATATCATCAATAGCACGTATTATTGGAAAATAAATATATTAGAAAATAAAATTCATCAATTCCAGGTATTTGGTTATGTAAAATTCAATTTCGTCAAGGAACCTTTCTTTCTAGTACAGTACACTAAATCTTTTGCCTAACTTATATTATCAATACTAAAATTAATGAAAATTGCTAATAATTAACAAAAAATTGGAAAACTCCTTGAATTGAGTGGACCTCATGTTAAAATTATGAATATATAATAGTCTATTTTAAAAAATTTGTAGATTGTACTGGGAATTCTCTACTGCGGATTTCGTCCCAAATTACCTTCATAATCCTCATTTTAATAACTTATCATTGAGCCTCCTGGCAAGAACAGTTGTATGTAGATCTACTGTAGACTCCTTGAGGTTAGATGCAATTTAACAAAAACGTGCCATGTACTTTCTACACGAAAAATGTTAACGTAGGTCATTTGATCAGCGCCATTTGAGCAAAAGGGACTAAGACCTAGGGTAGTTTTTTTTGTTTTTTTTAGGACAAGAAGCTAAATTTCTCCAACACCTAAAAGGGTATTTGTGCTGCTTCCGGAATTACATGATATTATAGACGGGTAGGGTTGGGAAAAAGTGCCACTTCCTGTGAAGATCCACGAAGAAGGATTTTTAACTCTTACATTTGTGTTTCCTCCCAAGATGGGGAATCCAACTCTGTACAGCCTCTCTAGTCAAGGGGTTAGACATCCCCTTATGTCTAAGCTAGCAACAACCTTTAACACTGAAATAGTGCAACCAACTTCAACGGTTATCACCAGCTTGTAGACTAGATCAATCGATCGAAAACTTGCACCCCAATATTTTGAAATTTCCGATTAGCAATGTGCCTCTCTTATACATACATTAAAATTTCCAGATATCGGTGACACATCGGTTTTTGGCTGTATTCAGTGTGGGTACAACTGGAAGGAACAAACAAGCCAGATGGAACTCTATGGTTGAATGTGTACAATTTGTCTGAATCCTGTTTAGGAATTGATTTTAGCGGGATTTTACACAACTGTATTTTTTGAACAAGTAGTAACCAAGGATAGCTCATAATTAGGTATGGGTTCTTGGAATCAGAGCCTTCAGACCAAAACCCTACTTTACACGCGTTGCGTATGTTAACCAAGGATAGCAGTCCAGTGCACTATGAAATAAGGGGCGGAGCCATATGACATAATGTGTACAATTATGCTAACTATCTTTTAGTTGGATGGATTCCTGCTAAAATAGGCATAGATGTTTTAAAGAACAAGTCATAAAACAGTATAACTCATAATCAGCTTTGGATTCAAGGGGGCGGAGTCTGTGGGCTCAAACTATTCTGAACACAACTACGGTTGACGCATTGCGGTTAGATTTATGTTTACTATATTTACCACGAACATTGTATATGATAAAGTGCGAATGACGGTTTTTCAGCACTTTCTGAGACAAGAGGGTGGTTTTTACAAATCACGAGAAATTCTCTCATGGGAATTGTATATTTACCACGAACATTGTATATGATAAAGTGCGAATGACGGTTTTTCAGCACTTTCTGAGACAAGAGGGTGGTTTTTACAAATCACGAGAAATTCTCTCATGGGAATTGCATATTTACCACGAACATTGTATATGATAAAGTGCGAATGACGGTTTTTCAGCACTTTCTGAGACAAGAGGGTGGTTTTTTTACAAATCACGAGAAATTCTCTCATGGGAATTGTATGGGTACGGGTAGTTACAGTACGCGACTTATTTATTTTATAAGTAATAAAATTATTAACGGATAGTATCAATTATTTGCTAAAAGTTTTATAAAAGTTATAAATTAATTGAAATACATACTACAACTTAGAATGATATGTGAATGTAATTCGGTGAATAAAATATTCAAACAAAAGCACATTAATGTAAATTCATATATGTTTTGTGAGAATTGCTGAATTTGTGTCAAATTTTTCCTATAATTAATTGTATCCTTTACATTATTCATATATAAAACAAAATATAAGTAAAATTTTACCCACAATTAGAATGCCTTTTAGCGATGCTCTTCCATTAGAAGTTAAATGTAAGAAAGGACCACGTGGTCCTAATTTAGCCTCAATAAAAAAGTGTTTCTTTCTTTTCTTTTTTTTCCATTAGTATTATTTTTAAATGTATATCTGGGCCACACAACGTCAGTTGATGTCTTTACATAACTATTTTAGTTAAACAGTCTTTCTTTATCTCACATACCCTCCTCTAAACAGTCCGTGTCACCGTACGTAATTATGTACTAAATCATCTCGAAAAAATATAATGGCGATACTAGGCCTATTTTGATCCAAACTTGTGCTGTCTCAGATACAAAAGAACTTCACTAACTTCTCAAGGACTTGCTATCTAATCTATGTCGGTCTACTTGGATAATAATATAATGAACTCAAACTTGGTGAGCCAAAGTACGGCTTCACTGAACTTGATTTAGTGGCACTGGAACTGATTAAGTTCAATTGGCACTAATCATTAACTACTGTGCTGCAACAAAATACTTCAAACAATCTTGAAATGTATTTTTTCCAAATATACTAAATTTTAAAAATATAAAAATATAAATATAAAAAATATACTAAATTTATGACTCTTTATAAGTTAATGAACCAATTATAGATACGATGCGGTTTGCACTAATTTTAATATTAATTATATAAATTGTAATAAAATTGGTTTAAATTATTTCATTTATAGTTTGATTAAGTTTGGATATAAAAATATAAAATTATAAAACATGATAGTCCAGAAATAATTCTCTATAGTTTTTAACTACTTAACAACAAGTTATGCAGAATTCTGATGATAACATACAATGAATTATGGTGAATGGCAATTAACCGCACATAGATGAACATTTTCAAACATAATGATACTCCACTACTTAAACCAGAACTATATCAGAAAGATACCTGGAGAGAAACCCTATTTTAGCTTGGTAGTATTGTATCTACTTACACGCACTGGGAAATAATATCATTAGTATTCTTACTGTAGCAAATATAATAGTTGCAGTTATAATCGTCCAAGATAATTCACATAAGTGAATATGTACAAGGGCTTAAAAACCTTTACGGTTAATATGATTATTATCTCCAGCAAGGGAGTGATTGAAAGACAAATTTGTACATACACCAATTAAGTACATGTATTAACTACAACTAATCCCATAACAAAGTGGCTAGTTTGGTTAACCCATACGTGTTGTATTACAAGACGCCTAATCAACCTCACGCTAGTTGCAGTAAACCACATAGGGTGAACATACCACCGTTTGATTCCCCCAGGGTGATTGGCTAACCTTTATTATTAGGGTATTTGTAGAGTGTGGCTTCATAATGAACTGGACCAGCCAGAGGAATTTTATTAAATACATATTAAAATGTTCATTACCAAGCAGAGTTTAAAATAGGATTTTAATTATATGCTGTAAGGAAAAAACTTTCATTATTTTATGTAAAATACACTGTAATAACACAAATTAGGGCCAAATTATGAATGAACATTAAACATTTAAAGTATAAGCTGATCCTACATACTTAATTTATGAACAAACACTAAAAAAATTATGAAATTTTATTTATGTAAGACCTTTCGTGTTCAATAAGCACATCATTAGACCCACATAACTGAAATAAAAGTAAAGTAATAATAAAAACAATGTAGACTGAAAATAAAAACACATGTCACTAAAAATACAAAGAGATAAGATTTTTAAAACTAGTTGTATTTTTGCATTTAATGAATTAGTAAATAATGAGCCTGGTCTTTTCAAATAATCACTGTTACTGCTTTAATATATTTCAATATAAATTTTTCATATACAGTAGACATACATTCTGGTCTTTGAAATTTTATCTCTTTGTAATTTTAATGACATGTGTTTTTATTTAAGTGTAAGTTTTTTGTACTATTACGTAACTTTTATTTCAGTTATGTGGGTCTGATGATGTGTTCATTAAACACGAAAGATCTCACAAAAATAAAATTTCATAACACTATTGGAGCGTTTTCCATAAGTTAAGTATTTTATTCAAATAGGAAGAAGCTGGTAGAATGTATATGTTAATCGTTTACCGTAGAGCTTAAAAGGTCAATTTTAGCAAAATTGTTCTGAATATGTGTTTTTATTTTCATATACGCTACTTCAAAATACATAACAAAAAATTGTGACATATGGCAAAAGTATTTGTACATACCATACGATACTCTTAAGAAGAGATTGAAAAATACTTTAAATGAATAATTGACCTATCCTACAATATGAATCCCACAGTGAGTGTTTAATATCTCACATAAATATTTGAGTATAAATTTTTATTTAGAATACTTTAGGTAGTATGGTTATAAAATTAAGGTATTTTATAATACTTTGACAATATGCATAGGTAAATCTACTACTGTGACTTCTATTAGTGATAATTTGCGTAAGAACAATTTATTCATAGTATAGACTCACTTTTAGCGGGGAAATTAAAATTAAAAACAAAATATGAATTTGATTTTTTCTGCTTATATATAATTTTAATAAACGTTGAATCGCAAAAAGTACTTGGTCCGCCGGGACTCGAACCCGGATCTCTCACTTGCTGGGTGAATGTGCTACTATTACACCACAGAGTCCTCACTTCTTACGATTCAATTATTTTGTATTTGGCCGTTTCTTTCACATATGTGTTCTAAATAACCAAACTAACATATGATCGGAAGACCAAATACCTGTCAAATGACTTCTAATTATATTAATTAAATTTGTATAAGTGTAAATAGCCAAATTTAATTTCAATAAACATTGAATCGCAAAAAGTACTTGCTTCATCACCGGGACTCGAACCTGGATCTCTCACTTGCCGGGTAAATGTGCTACCATTACACCAAAGAGCCTTCACTTCTTACGATTCAATAATTTTTTATTTGGCCGTTTAATATACAATATATATATATATATATATATATATATATATATATATATATATATATATATATATATTTTTCATATAAATTTAAAAAAATTTAAACATTTTTTTATTAGAAAAATAAGTTTGTCATTTATTCATAATTAACCTATTAGAAATGTCTTTTCCTATCATTGAAAACCTTCTATCATTTTAATCAATTTTTTGTTCCAAGCAAATATTGGTTTTGTTTCGTATATAAGTTGTCTAGGATTGAAAGCTCACGTGTCTGTACACCTATTATTTGAACAGATTTAATAAATCGTGGATAAAACCTTATTAAATGACTAATGATTATTTACAAACATACAATAGAGTAATTATTTGTAAACATTATGTGGTAAACAAAGGTAATATATGAATAATATATATTATATCCATTGTATTTTCTTCTAAGGAACGGGTACTATCTTGCTACTGCCTCCTAAATTTACACTGAAAATTTTTGAATCAGTAAAGCAAAAACGGTTTATATCCAAGAGCACCTCACTCAAGTCGCGCAATAGTCCTCACCGCGGTAACATGGACAACTTCTTGCCTATAACTTATTTAATACAGGAATGGTTTGCATGAACTGATAAAGAATGATAAGAAAAAGAAATGTTGACAGACCATGACTAACCAAAAAAATTTGGTAAAACATTCTCGATAACTATAATTAAATGAACATAAAGTGTTATGGACTAAGATCGAAATCAGAATTTACATAGTAGATATAAAACCTAATACATATTTAAAGTCTATATGTAAGCCGGTTATTGAAATTTTTCACCGGGGAAAATTAAGATAGAGGGACAGACAGAAATATATCCGTTAAATTCTATGAAAACTCTCTCTCTCTCTCTCTCTCTCTCTCTCTCTCTCTCTCTCTCTCTCTCTCTCTCTCTCTCTCTCTCTCTCTCTCTCTCTCTCTCTCTCTCTCTCTCTCTCTCTCTCTAAATTGTGTAAATTAACATAATATTTTTTGAATTAAAGAGGTACAAATAATACAAATATATAAGGAAGTTAACAAAATTGGCTAAAATGTATTTCTCAAATATATCCGTAATAATGGAAAATATATAATAATAATATAATAAAATTTTATTCCACTGCATTTCAACCATGGCAAAGCACTCAATCATTTATATCAAAGCTTGTATCCACATTTTTGCAAAAGCATCAATGCGGTTACATGATCATCCATTATAATAGTATTTGCCCAATTTGTACAATATATGTGGAGTTATATTAGTTACTAGTTTTTGTATATTTAAACTAAGTCGGTTTCCAAGTTATGTATGTACTCTAGGTCGGGGTAACAACGAAAACGTAACCGTGAAACTATAAATCAAATAATCAACGTTTTGACCTCAGTAAATGTACCGTCGTACGTGAATATGTATATTCTATTAGTCATTAAAAAAATACAAACGAACCTATGGCACTTGCGATATCTTAGATCCGAATGTAGAGTACAACGGATCGATTGAAACGATTGTTGAGTAAAGTAGAACATTTTTACCAAGATATTTACATGCATGTCTAATATCCTATACAGCCGCATGTGAAACTGACTCACTCACTCACTGATATATAGATACAAATTCCAACATACTTCTAGAAGTTTCTGGAAACTTAAAATTTGGCATGCAGGTACCTTTTGCAATATGACCCACAGGAAAAGTCTGAAAACTGGACTTTTTTTACTTCTAAACCCCTAAAAAAAATTCGAGAAAATTCGCGCTTTTTTCACCCCTGCAGGCATTTTTTGTAAGCCCGATAGCGGGCGAACCGTTCGAGTTAGCTCAGATATGACCAAAAATTCATAGTCCGGAATGAAGTGAACTACAAAAAAGGTCCAGTGACCTTTTTGCTCTATCTTCCATGGTTAAGCGACAAAACGCTCTAATATTTGACATTCCAGAGATTTTTTCGCTAAAAATAATGTTTCGAGCCCAATAGCGGCCGAACCGTTGGTCATAGCTCAAATCTGATTGACCCAACAAATTAGAAAATTGCGCGATCTACAGAAAAGGTCCAGTAACTTTTTGCCCTATCTCCATTGGTTTGGTCGAAAAACGTCATTACGTGCAATTTTTGTGTAATTTTCACGTGAAAACTTTGTTTTTGGGGTAGATAGCGGTGAAACCATTGGTCGGAGGTCAAAATAAAACGAAGGTTAGATTTAGGAAATAATATGTTCTACAAAAAAGGTTAAGTGACTTTTTACAATATCTCCATTAGTTTTACCGCAAAACGCGATTAAGTGAAAATATTTGGAAATTTACATTCCGGGCTTGATAGCGGCTAAATGGTTGGTCGTAGCTCAAAACACGTAATTTAATAAGTTTTAGTAAACGACGTGTTCTACAAAAAATTTCTAGTAATTTTTTGCCCTATCCTAAATGGTCTGGCCGAAAAACCTGTTTAAAGGGAAATATTTTATAATTTTTAGGTGACAATTTTGTTTCTGGAGGCGGTAGCAGGCGAACCATTGATCATAACTTAAATCCTAAGTGTTCAATAACTGGACAATCTAGAGATCTAAAAAAGGTTAGGTAGCTTTTTGTCGTATATCCTTACGTAAGCCCTAAAATCTCTCTTAATGGCAAAATCTTGGTCGTATTTAGCAATTTCAGGAGTTGTAAGTATGATGAGACTGTAATTTGTGCAATCCGTTCTTGTTCTAGATTTAACTTGTATTACTAATTTAACGAGTGACTACAACCCCACATCGTGTATGACCAGATAACCTCCTGAGTAAATTAAATCCCCTGATGTGTTAACCCCCCGGTAACATTAATCCCCCCAGGGAAATTCCTGGCTTGACTAAATAATCTCCTGATGATATTAAACCAACTGTTTAACTTAAAATACTGCCTTAAGGTTGGTTTTTATTATGTTTATACTAAACAATTCAAGATAGCTGACCAGTGCAGACTTTTCTTCCGAGCTCAGTCCTGGCTAAACCAAAGCCCCAGCTAAAATCTGACGACAGAAATGAAACACAAAATTAAATTTTCGACAAGAAAGGTCCAGTCACTTTTTCTCGAATCTCTAACGGTTAAGCCACAAAATGGCCTTAAAGTCAAAACTTTTAATACATTGGGATAAAAATTAACAAATTCTACTTCTAATTTACGGATTTAACTTATTACCGAGAGGCGTGGTGTGTTAACCCCCCTGGTAACATTAAAACACCCCCCAGGGAATTTCATGGCATGACCTCATGTCCGAATTTTAACAATTACCAAATCTCTTTACCCTTTTGGAATTTCATGGTGTGACCAGATAACCCCCTGATGTCTTAACCCCTGGTAACATTAAACCCCCCCCCAGGGAATTTCCTGGCATGACCTCATGTCCGAATTTTACCAATCACATAATCTCTTTTATACTCGAATTTGCAAGCGTACATCAGATTTACCAATCACCAAATCTCTTAACCCCCCCCCTACGGGAATTTCCTAGTATGACCAGATAACCTTCTGAGTACATTAAATCCCCTTTAATGTACTCCCCTGATGTCTTAACTCCGGGTAACATTATAACCCCCCCCCCCCCAAGGGAATTTCCTGGCATAACCTCATGTCCGAATTTTACCAATCACCAAATCAACATGTCCCCCAAATTCCGCTTATCTCCGAATCTGCAAGCGTACATCATGGGGGCCTGGGGAGTACGCAAGCGTAGCCCCCAGCGAACCGAAGGCGAGTATTATATATATAAAATTAGATAGTAATTTCATATTTACAATCTGTATTACGTACTTATTTTAGTGTAAACAATATCGCTGCCTCTACGTAGAAATTCATATGAAAGTATCAACAGCTTCTTACTTCCAGTTTAAATTTAGATTATATATCGTAAATATTATGGTAGTTTTATACAACTTCTTAATAATTCGAAAACTTTTCCAATTTTTCTCAACATAAAATCGTTCTTTAGGTTTCATAGAATTTAGAAAATAGGTGTTAGCCGTTTAAGAAATAAGCACATAATATCAAATTAATTTTTATTTAAAAAATATTTATAAGATACTGACTTTGAGATGATAACTTTTTCAGGTAAATATAAGTAAGATAACCAGTCTATTGTATAGTCTTTGTAATATTTGAGACCTTTAGGAATGAATTGTCCATTGTGTCTTTATGTCCGTAAATGTGGTAATATTAACGTTGTTGAACGTTAAGTGGGAGGAACTTCAAATTGATAAGTTTATTTTAGTATTTTTTGTTCACGTATTTAAGTAATCACAAAATGGTCCGTGAAGACTGACTGGTAAAACAGCTGACTTGTACACCATAAGAGACGTTAAGGCAATCAATTAAGTACTCTTGGCTCCTGCTGCTGCTGCAGATATGGGGAGCGCCTCTTTACTAGTCTTGTCTGAAGTGCAGGCCTTGCCGTCGACCTCAGAGCTTTCCTCTTTATATGTGTCATTTGCAAATCCATAAGTTGTAAAAATCATGTAAATAGACATCCAGTAATGAAAAATTGTTTTTTTTGTATTGGATGAAATTATTTAAAATAAATTCCCTTTATGTAATTTAGGGGATTGAATACTGGTTCTATGTTATAGGTATAATACTTCTCTTAATATACGTTGAGAACAACTTATCCGATTAAATTTGTTTACAGAAGCAGTAGGATAATAAAGAAAAGGGGCTTTTTCAGTAATTAAATAATCTATAAATACATCGTGATATTTTTTTCACATTAAGCTGGAAATAGTATATATTTAGCCCAGGTGTATTTATTAAAGTTTGTTGGCATCTTCAATTTTTTTTCTAATACAATAGTTTAGTTAAATGTTAGTTAGGTCATACATTAAAGAGAATAAAAACTAAAACAAAAAAGGAAACAAACGTAGTACCGGACACTTATTAGAGAGCTGTTTAGTTATTATACTGTAGTTATATGTCTATTGCTGTCAGTTTTTGACACCGAGATAGTATACTGCTTAAGTAGGCAATTAAAGGTAATCTAAAATGTCATATCATTACAAATTTCAAGTATTTATGTAAAGGAATATGAAGGTATTAAATAAATAAGGCATCGCTTTTTTCTGAATTAAATTGTTTTTTCAGCCGTCTTCCTCAGGGCTTTTAACTTTATAGGTGATATTAGCACATCCAAAATTGTAACTATATCTAGAAGTAGACGGAAAGTTTTAGCACATTTACTTCAAAATATATGACATTATATGATGTATATGACATATTACATTTTTAAATGTAATAGATTACTTGCATGTAATTTATGGGAGTTATATTTTGTTTATTAGCTTATTATTGCTTTAAAAATCCCTCTAATACAAGTGAAGGAAACCTTATCAAACTCATCTTTTATATACAAGCAATACGCGAATAATAAATGGGAATTTTTTTGCAACTAAGTAATGTACTATTCCATGATCTTTATTTTTGAAGATAAAAATTTAATTATTTAGTCATAGTCTAGTTTTCACCGTTTGTTCGCATGTGTTAAATTTTTCAACATATATTTTTTCAGTATTATCATGAATAAAATAGCATGTATTAGTATAACGAGTTATTAGAGAGCTGTTTAATATCATACTGTAACTATATGTGTTATTAATGTTGACCTTTGGTTTTTTTGACACAGATAGATGGTTGTAATCAATCTCAAATTTCATTTAACTCCACATGGTATGGATTTGTGTAAAGATAAGGTTAACGCATAAAAAATATATACTCGTAGTACATTTATTTTTTTAGAACAAAATTTTCGTTGTCCCTGAAAACCCTACTAATCTTTAAAACATTTCTTTTTAGATTAAAAAAACGAATCTACAGGCATAATATTGGTACTGTTTGCCACATATGTAAAACATAGGCTCAAAGATTTAATAATTATTAAAAATATTTAAATATGTGCTTTCCTTAGTTATAGTTTCAGGTTAGCCTTTTGTACTTACTGCTTACTTAGACGATGCAAGTATTATGTTCAGTATATATATTTTTTTAACAGTATTCGAACGCTTTAAAAATTTGTAACACTTATAATGTTGAAAAATGATACATCTATTCCCAAAAACAATACTTATACCTGATATTTCAAAAATAATAAGAGACATTAAATTTGATTTTTAATTATTTATAAAAATATCGATTGTACATTAAATTATTAAGGAATTCTAAATATAATTATTGAAAATTAAAAATAAATAAATAGGAAAAAGTAAGCGCTCTGTGGTGTAATGGTAGCACATTCACCCGGCAAGTGAGAGATCCGGGTTCGACTCCCGGCGGAGCAAGTACTTTTTGTGATTCAATGTATATTGGAATTAAATAAGGCTATTGCCATTTATACAATTTAATGTAAATAAAAGTCGTTTGACAGGTATTTGGTCTTCCAATCATATGTTAGTTTGCTTATTTAAACAACATATGTGACAGATACGGTCAAATACAAAATAATTGAATCAGAAAAAGTAAGCGCTCTGTGGTGTAATGGTAGCACATTCACCCGGCAAGTGAGAGATCCGGGTTCGACTCCCGGCGGAGCAAGTACTTTTTGTGATTCAATGTTTATTGAAATTAAATAAGGCTATTGCCATTTATACAATTTAATGTAAATAAAAGTCGTTTGACAGGTATTTGGTCTTCCGATTATATATATATATATATATATATATATATATATATATATATATATATATATATATATATATATACACACAACTCAGGATAAATATTTATAATCATATATTTACTACAATAAAAATATATTTATATATATATATATGTTTTATAAATGTATATATATTTTAGCCGTCACTGATTTTACAATAATATTGAGCCCATTAGTACTCGTTATAAAAGTATACGATATTTTACTGATGTTTCGTAAGAGTTAAGTACACCATTTTCATCCGGTACTAAACAGTTGTATATGTCTGCTATATGTCGGAGATGTCAAAAAAATAATGTATGTATGTGCACACATAATTATTCTAGCGTCTTCTTGAAATTGAAAAAGTGTGAATTTTAACTTATGCTTATTTTTAAAGTAAGACTTTGATTGTGTATGTGCAAAATATAATATCTGAACTTCTCAAATATGTTATAAAACTAGACTATAGAGCGTGTGAATTATGATATCAACATGAAGCTTTTAACGAAAATATATTGTGTTAGTGCAGTATTTGTACAATATGTGTTAGCATTACGTGCTACATATCAAACTTGCCGTCAATGGTTCTATGTACGGCAAATTGGGTTACGTATGACTGTTATTTTCAAGTTTAAACAATAAGGTAACCTTAAAAATAATAGAAATAAACCAGTTTTAAAGCAATAATATATACAAAAAAGTGTTGCCAAAATAGAAAATAAATTTTGCGTAAGAATCGTCCCATGTGTTACGCAAGAGTTATTAATAAGAAATATAAAAGTGGGTTGATTAGTTTCCAATATTCAACCTTCTCCAGCGGGTTTTTTTGCCACGAGGTTTTCTCTTCTGTACACATTTCCCGCAGCTTAATAAACTCCTGATTGAAACGCAAATATTTTTATTTAAAACTATTCTTTTGAAACTACGTTTTTAATGTGGTTCACTTTACACCTCTCTGAATCCAATATACAATATTGTATACTTGAAACATAGTAAAAACATAGTTATGAAAAACTTTTTACAAAAGTAGGGCTTTTTATAATACTTGGTTGCCTAACGTTATAAAAGTAAATTCAATTATTTTTCGGCTTGGTAAATACAAGAACTTCCCGTTTGGATATTTTACCAAATTTTATAAAAACCCTATCCCAATATTGAATAAATTATAAACTATACATATATCTCTGTTTAATTTATGGTTCCATGTAATTTTCTTATGACGCTCTAATAATAATTTGGCAGTTTGAGTCGTCCCATACGGTATGGTGCATTTAATTTATGACAATTTATATGTTGATTGATTTAAATTTATTAGTATGATTTATTGATTTCACCGTCTGTTAGCATAAATAAAAGGAAATTCTAATTACAAAATTTCATTTTCTGATAATTTTAAGGAGAAATAACGATTTCGTAACTTTTTGACATATTGTTTTATAAGTAAAACCCTTCGTCCAGTGTAATAGGTCAAAGTTATTGTTATTACATAACGGCACGAAAGAGCGTGAGAAATATACAAGAGAGAAAATCTAAACAAAATATCATTACGTGTTTCATAATGCAAGCTTTCAGTAACGTGGTCTCGTGCCAGTATTTAACCCTTGACCAAGTGGTACTGATTTCTGAACCCCTTGATCATACAAAACAAATCTAAGCAGGTTTTACTGAGCTCAAAGTGTTAGTAAGCCTGAAGAATATAATCGTGAAATTTAATCATGTTTCTTCTCTTCTCTTTACTCAGATATAGAAAATACTAATAATCAGAGAATTTATTTATAACAAGACAATAAATTTGCGTTATATATTTAAACACACAGGCTTAATTAGTTCTCGAGATAAAGAGCGTACTAAAGACAGAATAATATGCAAAAACACTTGATTTTATCTTCCAAAAAATTAAATAATTTATCTCTTAATCATATCACTTCTAATAGCTATAAGTAGTTTTAATGAATTGCAATCTTTCATATAATGGTCGACCATGTATTCTCACTATATATATATATATATATATATATATTTTATCGACAACTCTCCCATAAAGGAATGTAATATCTGAAGGGTAAGGCAACTTTAATCTGGGATTTAATACCTGCCATGAGCAGTTTATATTACCCTATAAACCTCTTTCTTCCTACCAAAGTAATCAATGGTGTGACAGGAACTATTCGTCTATACTTTAGCACAGAAAATGGAATTTTACAAGGATATTATGGCATTAAATATATAGTTTCATAATAGAACCTTCAGATCAGACACCTCTTATTAGGCCATATTAAACGTTTTTCAATACAGTCGGTAGTGTGTCAATGATTCATGTTAGTCAAGATTCATTTAAAACTTTCATTAATGAAAAATATATTACTATTGTGTTCCGTTGCTGATATGTGAGGGGAAATCGCACAATAACTTTACGGGGTAAACTAATACACATCAATACTTTATAGCAGAAAGCATCTTGTTAAATAAATGTCTATTTATGTCTTATAGTTTTACTCTTAGGATAAGGATCTTATAAATTTTTACTTAGTCCTATAAGAATCTTTGCGTTGCTCCGAGTTACAAAATATTCAGGATGGAAGGTTAGAGGGTAGGGGCCGCCTCCTTTCGAGATCCAAGATGAAGAATTAGGGCAGTAATCATAGTCGTGTCCCCCCCGGAAGAGGGGGAGGCAGCTCTGAACCAGCCTCTCCAGTCAAAGCAGGCAGGGGTGGCAGACCCTTGTTGAGGCTATCAAGAACCTCGGATGCTTAGGGAACGTACACCACTAACCCAAACAGTCATCTCCTGCAGTGGACTAGACCTATCGAACTACTCTTGCACCTCAGAATCTCGATATTTTCTGTTAGTGATGATGTGCTTTTGAAGATCTATAAGGTTATCCAGATTGAAACGTCACATAGGTTTCAGCTGTGCCCAGTGGTTGGTTCCACTGGATGGTATAAACCAGCCGGAAGTGATTCCTGCTCGGTTCTTGCTTTTTATTGGTTATCTAATAATAACAATATAATTGTCAGTCTGGTATTTTTTCCCCTGAATGGTTGTCATCGGCTAAGTAAATATACACATTATTAAAACATACACAGACACAAACCTATAAAAAACAAAGATTTTTAATATAAGATAAATTTCTGTCCTATGATTAAATCCTTCTAGAAGCTATAAAACACCAATTCAAACAATTAATAACGACATATGATGGACATTTAATATTATTAATCTCTACCATAGATATAGATAGGTTTACTACCTATAGTGCACACATGACATAGCTACTGCCTTTAAACAACGTACTATACATCCCCGTATCATGCAAGATTTAGTAAAAAGTATCAAGTGACATCAACGTCTGTGTAGTTGGTCAATGGGTACTTCAAATATCTCTTGACTCCCATCACTCAAATGATCAAGGCTTTCATTCGCTTAGGCGTCTTACCGTCGGCATTGAAGATTGCCTGTGTCATTCTAATTTATCTACCATCCAATTTTCACCCTCCCTGTTTTTGGAAAGATTTGCTATCTCAAAACGAATTTGAACAACTTTTTATCGTTTGAGGTTCTGTTTGCCGAAAGATTTGAGATATAAAAAAAAAACAATCCGACAATCGATGCAGCGACAAATCGCATTAAAATTTTGTCAAGGACACGGAGAGGCAAGATCATATGTTAAGCATATTACTCGACCTCTCTGAAGTATTTGATTGTGTGCATCTTGCAACATTGTTGCACCAGCTGTGGACAAGTAGTATTCAAGGTCTGAGGTCTACCAGTCGGAATTGGATTTCGTCTTATTTGAAAGATTGATAACAGTACGTGAAGATTGCGAGTGACTTGTCAGGCAAAGTCAAAATGGCCAACTGTTTCCCACAGGGTTCTATATTAGGTCCAGTCCTTTTTTTTAATTTACAACAGATTGTACTCGTTGATCTGGAATGGAAAAATAAAATAATTCAATATGCTGATGATACAGCTCTCTGCATTGGATAAAAAAATTGAAGTGGAGTCATTAATTGAATTGAATTCATGCATCTAAAAGTCCCTTGAAATATACCCTTGATATGCGAGAATCACATTGAAAACATTTGCTCTGGGATGTCTTGCGAAAGCTTTCAAAATTATGTTCGGCGGATGTATTACAAAAGCCAATTTTTTCTAGTACATCCACATTTGACATGCGGCATGAGTTAGGGGGAAGATTTGAAAGAGTTTTTAGTTATTAATATAAAGCCATTCATTAAAAATTGGACTCTAGTTGGTACGTGGCAGGGATGTCTACAAATTCGGGACTATAGCCAGGGGTAACTTTACAGCAGAACAAGCACTGCACGGCAGTTTTCGAACTTGCCATCAAAAGTTGAAGTCGGATTAATCAATAGGCTTCTTGAGAACATCAAACAATTCAACGAAAAAAAATCAGAACTTGACTAAAATGTTCTCTTATGTCAAAAGCATTTTATCGACTGATGAGTTCATTATGGGCCGCTGGGATGAAAACGTTTGATAATTGTTGAAATTCGTAGCATTCATGTTTCATTCTTCGTATTTACCTTGACAAAAATTTTTTATCAGATTTAGTTATGTATTTTCTTAGTTACGTTGACGCATGCCATGCAATATTATAGGTGTTTGATGCAATAAACATATTATTCTTTTCCAACGTAATAGAACCACTTATTGATAAACTTAGACTTAATCATGTGTTTCGTAGTGAAAGAAGTTTGTATATCATGTAATTACCTACTTCCATATACTTTCCAGAATATATTTGTATATAATTCCTTTGTTCATATTCCTATTATTAAAGAACATAAAAATAATATATAATAATGGAATTGAAACAAGTCAAATAGCTGCTATTACGAAGCAGTTGATCAACTAGGCTTTAAATGTAAGCTTAGTTAATAAATTACAACTCTTGTATTTTAACATTTAAACAATTTTGCTTAGAAATATATGATTTTTATATAACCGTACACTTTGATTGGAAAAAATTACTATTCAGTAGATATAATTTTAAAGTGCATAACGTAAACTTTATCTCAATCCATACATATATCAAGATCCCTTCACTTTAGTTTCATTCTTTTAGAAAATCAATAGAATAAGGTAAAAAAATGATATCAAAAGTATTAGAAAAATGTTGATGGAACTGGTTTCAATTTAATACTGAAATCGTAAAACAAAGGTAAGTAAAATTTTAAATGTTTAATTTCCTAGCCATATGTTTAATATGATTTAAAAGCAATATTTTTCCTAACCTCATGGTATGTACTATCTAGCGTCACATATTACAAAATAGGCAACTACAGCTGTAAAATATCACTGTTATATCAGCGGTATATATATATATATATATATATATATATATATATATATATATATATATATATATATATACATAAAACTAGCCCTTTTTTAGTTTGTTTCCTACAAGTTAGAAATGAGAAACTTAATTTATAAAGAAAATCTATTATGAAATAATAACTAATAAGTTAAATAATTAGATAACAGAACTACATTAAACGAGTACGATATTTTATCAATATTTTACTAACGTTATCAGGAAGTTACTAAAAGGACTAACACTGAAAGCCGAGCTGCATATCTAGGTGCCTATATTCTGTTTGAACTAGTGTAAATGTGTAGTTTTAGTGTCTCTCATACCGTGTTTACATAATATGCGTAATTTTTTAATAGCTAATGGCCAAAATACTTTGATTTAAAATGTTGGTTTCAAAGTCACAAAATATTACACGCGTTTTTTAATGTTATTTACTATTTTATAAATTTATATTTTTAAAAACTTAAAAATGATAACATATCTAAAGCTTATGCTCAGAATAATAGTTTAATTAATAGTCAGTGTTCCCTAAAGTACATATAAGCATAGATGTACTTTACGTACAAATTACCTAGTGGATATGTAAAGTATACCAAAAACCCGTTTGATATAAAACAATAACATCACTGTTATATTATTTAGATATATTTCTGTTACCTTCCTGCAGTTTAAACTAGCTGGAAAAAAATAAAACTATTTGTTAAATATAACTAATCAAATAGATGCATTTGTATTTATGTACTCGTTAGTTCTTGAAAATATTTATTACATGAATTGCTTAGTAGATTTATATTACACATTTAACTTTCTGATTATTGCTTAGGATTAGGATGGATATTTTTGTTTGTTATACAAAATACTGGGTAAAGATTTATCCATACAAAATTTAGACTGTATTTAAAAATTTTACATTTCTATGCTAACAATTACTGATGCGATTAACTTTTAATGTGTTGTAATTTACAATTGCAATTTAAATTACAATTTAAAAAGCTGTCTATAAAAAATTCTAATTATTTATTTTTTTACAATATTAAAATATTAACGAAAAATATTTCGGGATAAGTACATCACAAGTCTGTTAATATATGAGAAGAGATTATCTCCATAACACTATAGTCTTTATTACACATAAGCCTTACACAACATGCAATATAAAAAAAATAAACATAACAATTCGTCAAAATTAAAATTGAAAACGTTCTATTATATTATTCTATTTATTGCCCGAAATTACCTTAGGGCTCAACATTCTCAAACTTCCTACGACTACCGTAAATATTTTATTTAAAATAGAATAATTTAAACTGGAAAATTTATACATAGTTTATTAACTAACTGTTATTGGGTTATTTTATGTTCGTTAAATGTATCGATGGTGTTTTTCAGACTTTTACAGTAAAAGTATTAAGGACTTAAAAATGTGGGATTCTCCAAATAGTGAAGTTCTTTGTTATTATCTACAATGCAACGGCGGCTGTTAGAGTAATCCTGTACAACAATGGGTCCTTTCTTTTTTCTCATTCAGTCATCGTGTTCAGCAGCCAAACTAACTTATCCTTATTCTTAACATAAAATGCGTATTAACTGATAACTTTCAGAAATAATATCCTTGTGTCTAGTGTTTAAGTTTTCTACTTTATAATATTGGAAATGAAATTGTCTTATAGAGTGTTCTCAAAACTATAGAGATTATCACTTTGCTTTGTTTATTATCTTTATTATGTATAGCGTTTTATAGAGAAACCATTAAGAAAATTGTTGTATAGTAATTATATAATTGCGATACATATCTAACTAGCTTTCTATTGCAAAATACATTTGAAAATTTCATAAAAAGTTCACTTATTTGTGCTTTCGAAATTTACATTTCTCTAAATACTCCCAAGCAAAACATTAACGAAATAATACCAAACTAAGATGTAAAACAAACATCTGTTGGTAAAACAATAGTTTCTTTTATACATTTTAATATGTCAACGTTAAGGCACATCAAGACCTCTTTGGTTTAGTTTTTACAATTTTATGTTACTCGTATAAAAGATAGCAAAAAAATCGGTAACCTAAGCTGTTTAACGAAAACGCTAGGGAGATATGCTGTTTTTAAATTTAAAATAGTCTTTGTAATTAAAAATTAAAAAAAGGTTTTGTAAAGTATTTAGGGTTTAAATGTTTATCCATTTGGTTTGAATGATCTTGCATTACAAATTGCCAGAATTAAAAATGCTATATCTAATGGATGCCTTGTCGTTGCTGTTTTAAAATAGTTAGTAATCTTACCGATTAAATATTAAAATAAATTATTGTAAGTCTGGTACATACGGGTACATTAAATTTGAACATTCATATTTCCTTAGAAGCCTGTTTTAGTAAAACGATCGTGTTTTTTAATTCATTTCCATTCATGTGCTATTGTTTATTTACCTTAATGATAAGGAAACTGTTCCATTTAATACATGAATAGCAACTGCTTGTAACGGTTTCAAAATTGTATTTTAATAAATATCTTATTACACTAAAAAATATAAAACAATATATGTTTAGAATATATTATTTTAATTATAATAGCTAACATAAACATTGGTTTTCATGTAGTATATTAACCATAACTTACAAAATATATCTTCCATAATTGTAAACGACAAAAAAATTCACCTAGATTGTTTTATTAAAAGGATTTTATGTTATTGAATTTAATTTGACTGTCAGAACATGGTATTTATAGCATTATATTGGTTAGATATAAGTTATTAGTTTAAAAATTGTTTGCTTGTCGATCTAAGTTTATTTACTTTACAATTGATTGTAACCAAGATGTTGTGGTATCTCGAATTCAATACAGTTCTTTTGCTTTTCGCTATTATCAAATATAACTTATAGTTATACAAATGTTGTCCTAAATATATTCCCATAATACCTTTATATAGCTTCCCTTAAATTAATCACTGTTTTACTGAATAAATATGATTATATTTACTGTAGGTGTTTTACAGGAGATCCTATCATATACTGTAGACAAAAGAGGTTTAAATAACATAAGACGAAAAAACAGAGATAAACACATTTACTAAAAGTCAATATTGGCATTGATTTAGAATTCTTATATTATTATTGCTATAAATTTAGATATAAACAATGTTGGATAAAACAGGAATGTATATGCTCATTTATATACATATACAAAACAAGGCAATAAACATTGCCATAACAAGTCTTCATACCTATTACAGTTGTATATAAAAACCATAAATTTGATGACAATACTGAGATGTTAGGTGCTCATATAGATGCTATTAAGGGCGATAAACAGGGTCTAGACATGCTTTCTCTCTCGATTTCGCTCCTCACCTCGGAAATGTTAATATACAAAACAATTATCTTTTCATGAACGTACAAGTAGAGCAGTGGCAGGATAATAGGGATACGTCATTACAATAATAATGTGTAGCGCATAAAGTTAATTTCAAAATAATTGCTTAAATATTAGTATCTTAATAGTAAATATCTTAAAATTATTATTAAGGTAAATTATTTTGAAGCTTTGATAATGTCCTCATTGTTATGAAGATTATCGGAATTAATCTCAAAATAAAGTCTTATTAAAAATCTATTAACACATTGTACACGTTGACAAGCACTAACAATATAAATGTTGCGTTTTTATGTTTATCATGAAGCAGAGCGAACACGTATAATACAATTCATTTATTTGTTTGTAAACATTTCTTGTAATCCATTGCTAAAAATTAGAAGTACCTACTGTATATATAGCTCCATTATACCTGTTTGTCTAGTCAATATGGTGAGGGGTGTCTTGTGTGGTAGGGGTGGCTTGCAGTTTAGTTATTAATAATGTTTCTAACACTACCTAGTTGTACTAAGGTATTTAAATTCTTTATTGTTTCTAAACACTGTTCTTATACACTTTGCTATACTTTATTATCCCAATAATTAAAAATTCCACAGATTAAAACATTTAAAAAACAAACATATTAAAATCATTTATCGAGATTAGCACTTATCAACAAATAGGCAATCTAATTTTATTGTTAATAGAATATGCTAAGCAATTATATTTGGTATTAAATCATTACTCAATGTAGGCAAGGTATTGTTACTATATGACAGCGCACTCCCGTAGATTCTTATCGTCTAAAAGAGTACGTTTGTCTAGTGTAGTTTATTGAGTACAATGTTGAAAGTTGGTGACGTCATAAAAATAAATAGGTAATCCTAGGAAAACTATTACCATGCTTACTTATATCACACACAGTGCTTGCTATGGTAACAGTAATATGGTTAGGATACTATTTATTAAATCCATGGATTATGCTCTAGAATGAAAAATTACTATTGTCAGCTATTTCCACCTTACCACCTACCTTTGTTTGGGACTAAAAATGTACATTTACTGTTAAGGTAAAGTTATTAAATTTTATGGTATTAAGCTTTAAAAATGTCAACCATCCACACAGATGGATCACATTAATCAAGGTGATGTGTTTAATGCCACCTTGATACATTAAACAATTGTAAAATATTAATTATTCGCTTGATTTGAAATTTTATAAAAATAAACGTCCCAAATATCAGCTTTATATATTTACTGGTTTATGAAATGAAATAAAGCAATAAAAGCAAGATTTTTTACACCCTGTATATTAGAATAATTAAACAAATACACGTATATTTCAGCAAATTATACATGCTCAGGATATTTTTGATATTATAATAAAACTATTAAAATTCATGATAATAAAATAAAATTGTTGCTAAAGTATACTGTAGGTATTTCATTTACGTTGTGAGCATTGCGTCTAATACTGCTTGGCCATATCAGAGCCACACCAAACCAAACGTAGAACTATTTGGGTTAAAGTATTAGCAACAGCTGTAACTCTAATGGTTCCATTTCCGATAATGTGTATTGTGTAGCTCAGATTGGTCCGGTTGGGCCTATTATGATCAGAATGACTGCGCATTTGTTCATGAAACAATCTATTGTTCACCTCTCTTACCTTGCAGTTCAACCTTTTATGCATTCACCAGAAACTCTGAAAAAAGAATATAGCTGTATTTGTTTGCGAGGGATTTCCAATAGATTTAGGAAAGGAATATGATTTAAAATACACACTATTGATTATACAATGTTATAACGACTTGGATTGTAGATATTAATATTCCAGAGTATTAATATTTAAATTATCAATGAGACATCCAAGACGATATAAAATATTTTTTGATTAGTAAGCTCCTAGTGAATATTCAGTACAATTTATTACTAAATTGTTTAACTATTAAATATTATCTGGTTTGTCTAAAATAAAAATCACAGTTCTAAATAAAAACAATGGATTTATTTTAAACTGGCAATTCAATAAGTTCAACGTTTCAGAAATTTTATCACTCTATTTTCCACAAAGAATTGACAAACCTTTCAGTAAATTTAAAGTTCCTTTGGCAAGAAATAAAAATATTAATAAAATATATCAAACTAAAAATCAGAGCTCTCTTCTAAAATAAAATAATAAAGTTTTAAAATAAAAATCAAATACCACTTGGAAATAACTAAAATAAAAATGTTCTCATCTAAGTTCACTCAAAATTCAAAAAAATAAAAATTTAAACTTCTCTTTTTCACTAGTTGAACCTTAACTTTCAAGTCTCTGCAATTCAGATTACAACTCTCTCAAACAATTATTAATGTTCAATTAATTTCCAATTAATAATTCACAATAAAACAGTTCCAGTTAAATATTAATAAATTACTACTTTTCCAAATCTCAATTAAAGTTATTAACAAAGTTCAATTTTAATTCACTTTTCTTGCAAGCATGAACCAAATGTAACTTGTTTGATTCTATTATGCTCTATTGTTCCTCGAGAATAAGTTATTCAGATTGCTCTGTAGTTTCTATGAATTTAATTTTTTCCTATAAAAAAGGCAACAAAATTAATTTAATATCAGATCAGGAAGACTATTTCAATAAAACGTACAATAAATTTGGTGCTTACCTCAAAATCCCTCGCGGAAAAAAATTAAGAAACACGACGCACTGTAATCAACTTAATCACGAAAATAACCAAAAGAAAAACGAAAATTATGAGCGGGCGCTTAAATACTTCCCTTTCCAATCAACTTTGCAGGACATCCGCGGTGTTCTCTCATTGGTCCAGCTGTATCAAACCAGGAGAACAATACTCGCAACAAGACAAGTTCTAATCAATTCAAGTCAGTCAACCTGCCTTCCTAACAATTTTAAACTACCAGTACTAACTTGCCAAAGGATTACATGTTCGTTTTTACCCTGACTTTTCACAATCTAATCTAAAATTAAATCCCAATATTTCGTTCCCAAAATTTTTATTTAATTTAAGTTTTAATAAAAAATATAAACCAATGTAGCTTTAAAAACGCTACAAATGTATAGTAACTTATATAGTTTTATGTGACTATTTACACTTACCTATATACTATTGGCACTTTGATAAGGTATTAAAAAAATTATATATTCTTACAATACCAGTAAATAAAACACTCCCCTGATACTGATATGGGAGCAGCATCTACTAAACGAAGTCTACTTCGTCTCACAATGGTTTGATGTAGTTTAACCAAACATTGGTGAAAGCTAAAAAAATATTGAAAATACGTCGGCAACTATTCCAGCTGTTGTTGGCTACCCAGAGATCAGTTTTGACCTACCACTATTTCTCCTACTTCTTTATTTGTCTCAGATTAGGCTGAAACATTAGAGCATACTATAAATGATTTTAAGATATCAATTACTTCATTGATAAAAAAACTTAATTTTCATGATTGTCGATTCTTTACTTCGGAAATTGAATGCTGTATCTTATGATTCTGGTGATATACCAACGGATCAATGTGTCGACGAAATAAAAATAATTGAAAAAATATGGTATGCAATAAACTTTAAAACAAAACCAAATATAAACTTAATAATTAGTTCAAGGTACACACAATAATTGTATTATATTGAGGGAAGTCTCTTACTAGAAAATTGGGAAAAGATAATTCAATACTACTCAATATGCCTACTACAGTGAGGTAGCTTTAATCTGGAATGTAAGGCCGCCACCTACGGTGAATCCTTTCGATTTTCAGAATGTTTCTTTACAAATGGCATAAAAAATAGGATATGTGACTCTAAATAGTGGTATAACCTACTAGAATATCATATAACTAGTAAGTATGTGAAGTTTCTGAATATTTATGTTTTTTTAATCTGTTTTATATTTTTTATATTTAGTATTCTCAGAGTGTCTTTCTTTTATCATCGTTTATTTCATCTTGTTCTTAGATTTTCTAAATGTGTGCAGGTGCGCACGTAAACTAACTTAATTCATGTAATTCCTCAGACCTTTTCAATGAAACAACAATTATGTAATAGTTATGATTTTTATTTTGATGCTATTTTAAAACCTTATTACCGTTTTTAGGTCTACTTTATTATTGTTAATATTCTTAAAAATATTATTTAAAGGTGGCATTATCATTTATAAACCTTGCTATATATAGTATAAACTAAATTAATATATTCTTATTAATGGTATGAAAAACTCGGTAATAAATAAAAAATAAGTCAACCGCCAAGGTAGAAATCTTAAAAGATGACTTAAAAAATTAATCATCACAAAGAGCGGAGTGCATGGATATTCCTCGTACATTATATGATATATTTGATCAGTACAAATACAAATTGTATATCCTAATTAATCTAAATTTGGTGCAAACGTTATACGATATTCGAACAGATTCTCTATCTGATACTGATGTAATCGGAGATTCGTTGAATCACATAACCCAAATCAAAGACTAGCAAACAGAGTTTTTACAGGATATAATCCAGAAACTTTCTTAAAAAATGTTTGCTCTTAGAGAGTTTTCAGAATTTATATGTCTGCCACAAAGAATTTCCACTGTAGAGACTAAATGGCCCTATATGAGTACTTTAGGTGATAGTGCCTTTAAATCTAATTGCAGAAATACGTAGTGCTTTAAAAAGTGCTTTGAACCTAGATCTGTATCCGTTACAATTATTTGATTTCAAACAGTAAGCTTCAACTCATTCTATATGTTGAGACAATAATTATATCTTTAGTATACGCATATTATTGTCAATAGTTGATTTGAAAAAAATACAGGCTTTCAAACTTGAATGTTTTATCGTTAAATATTGCAAACATACAATATTAAAATTGTTTAATCTTTCGTCTTCTTCAAGAGTAAAAACACAATAATTATGGAAATGAATACAAATAAATATCCTTGTAGGGATTCACCAAGTTTATAAGTCGAAAATGTTACATTAGATTGGAGTTTCTAGTTTTTAATTTCACTTTTTTTATCTTGGACCATAAGTTCTACTGCCCTTCAAGCATAAACTGTAGAACCCTCTTTATGAGAGATCCTTTATGGCTCCTCTATGACTTTCTGATTTGCGTTCGTTTTAAGAGGTACATATATACTTTGGCCTGATCTAAAGCTGGATTCTATATATTTCTATATATATATATATATATATATATATATATATATATATATATATATATATTCTATATATATATTCTATATATATATATCTATATATATATATATATATATATATATATATATATATATATGACCAAAAGAAGATATAAGTCAAGAAACATTAGCTCTCCTAACTCCTGATGTACCAAGAACCCCTGTTTTCTATATTTTACCTAAAATACATAAGGAAACAAGGCCAACACCAGGGAGACCGATAGTTTCGGGTTATGGTTTTCCAACAGAAAGAATCTCCAGCTTTATCGACGACATTTTGCAGCCAATAGTGAAAAATTTGAAGTCACACATCAAGAACACCGATCACTTCATCGCAATACTGAATGAAATGAAGCAACCCCATTTCCAGCGATGTAATTATGGTTACCATCGATGTCCAGTCTCTATTACACAAACATTCCTCACAATTTGGGCGAAGAAGCTATTCATAGTTTTTTTAAGAACTAGACCTAAGCAAGCCAGTACCAGCACAAAATTTATAATGACATTACTTAATTTTATTTTAACTATGAACAACTTTAAATTTCAAGATAAAAATTACCTCCAAATTAATGGAACCAGCTATGGGCACCAGGATGGCACCTTCATATGCTAATCTATTTATGGCAAAATTAGAAGAAGATTTTTTGAATTCTCAATCCTACAAACCTCTTGTATGGTTGAGATTCATTGACGATATTTTTATGATCTGGAATAATAGCTTTTGAACATTTAAAAGAATTTTTGGAAAATCTGAACAAATTCTCTATTTTGAAATTTACCTGGAAATTTTCTAAAGAAATCATAACATTCTTGGATGTAGATGTTTTTATTAAATTTGGATTTCTCAAAATAAAAATTCATATTAAAGACAGTAACACAATGGATTATCTACATTTCAACAGCTGCCATCCTGTACATGTCAAAAAATCAGTACCAAAGGGTTTGTCAGTTAGGGCCAAAAAAGTATGTACTGATAGTGCAGATTATCAAAATTATCTAGAAAAACTTGGAAATGCATTTGTCAAAAGAAAATATCCTTCAAAATTTATAAATAATCAAATTAAACACTGTAATGTTCATAAAATCCAAAATAATGATGATGTAAAATTTATAACAAAATATTTTCCTGTTTTATATAAAAACAAACAATATTCTAAGAACGGCACACTAAATTCTTGAATCTTCACCAATTACTAAAAACTTATTTTCAAAACCACCCAGGCTAGTGTTTCGTAGAAATACTAACCTGAAAAATCTTCTGGTACGGCCCAAATTGCCACCTACTGACATTCAAAATTCAGAAAAGAAGAAAAAGTTTTAAGTGTCAACCCTGTAAAGACAAACGATGTAATACTTGCAAAATTATAAAATCGTCCAATTTTTTTACCAGTAGTAAAACAAATAAAATTTACCCTATTAGAGGAGAAATTAATTGCAAAAAGCAAAAATGTAATTTATCAATTAACATGTAAAAAATTGTGCAATGGATTATGTTGGATTGACAACCAATCCATTGCACATAAGAATGAATAATCATCGTTGTTCGTCTAAAAAACAGGATGAAAAATTGGTTTCACAACACGCATTAGGCCACCAACAAAATTTTGAACAATGTTATTCATTGAAAGGTATTTGCAAAGTACCAGAAGATGGAAACAAAATTTACTTAGAAAATTTAGAACAGACACATCAGTTAATATTAAAATCAAAAGTACCCTTTGGTCTGAATAAAAGATGAAATAATCAATTGTTTTTGTTTATTATAATTTTTTTAAATAATTTTTCTAAGTTCTTTCTCTGTTCATGATATTTCTCTTTGGTGTTAATCACATGTTCAAAAATTCCTGTTTATTTATTTATGCAACTGTTTATTTATTTAATTGTGTAAATTTTGTTACTGTGTTATTTTTGTTTTATACTTTTTATTATACCTTTTTGAAAACGGCAAAGCCGAAATATTAAAGGAAATTTAAACTAAGAAGTCTAATTTGTTATAATAGAGCAATTTTGCATTATACAACCGAAGTGAGAGAGTAATGAAAAACTTTTACATTTCTTAAACGCATTGAACTCATTCGATAATAATTTAAATTTACTTGGAAAATTTCAACAGAGTCAGGTACATTTCTGGATATTGACGTTTACATCAATAAAGGTTACTTGAAACACAAAAATTAATGTAAAACCTACCAACACTTTTCAATATCTACACTACAACAGTTGTCACCCTGTATATGTAAAAAGATCAATTCCCAAAAGCTTGGCTACACGAGCAACTAAATTATGCAGTGAGAGTGAAGATCTTAAAAATTATTTTAGTAACATATATGATGCTTTTTTAAAACGAGGATATCCTGAGAAACTATTGAATGAAAAAGCTACAGCTCAATGAAAGTAAAACTTAATAATAATTATGTCAAAAAGAAATATTATGATGAGCCTAAATTAATAACACAATATCATCCTGGTCTTTACAAAATTAACAACATTTTTAAAGTAGCTTACAAAATTCTTCAAAACTCTCCACTGACAGACTCATTTCTAAAAAGTATTCCACGTATTGTTTTTAAAAGGACCTCCTATCTTAAAGGACATTATATCGAACCAAAATTACCAACTGATTCTGATGTGGAAAATAAATTTAAAGGAGCACATCCATGTAATAAATCAAGGTGCATGGTGTGCAATCAAATACAAGAGTCATCCAAAATTCGAAAGTAGTTCAACTAAAAAAGTATACAAAATCATTGGAAATTTGACATGTGATACAAAAAAATGTAGTATACCAAATTCAGTGTAAAAAAAAAAAGTGTCCTAAAGACTACATTGGCTCTACAACAAATCATTTAAGAAAAAGAATGACAGGTCACCGTTATGATTTTAAGCATAATTGATGAATCAAAACCATTAGTCATTCATAGTAAATTACACAAAGAATCTTTAGAAAATTTATATACAGTAAAAACCAATACGATCAATAAAAAATAATTCAAAATACATCAAAATTAAGAAACTTAGAACAAGCATGTCAAATTGTCACAAAATCTAAATTTCCCTATGGATTAAATCTTCGATAAATTTAAATCATCTGAACACTCATCACATCTTTACACCCACAGTTTGAACATATGTTTATCATTTCAAGAATACTTATTAATTTATTTATCTGTTTACATGTATGTTTTTAATTATTTTATGTGTTTTGTTATGTTGTTTTGACCTGAAGAAGCGTAATGCGAAATAGTCAATTAATATTAATATGTTGGCCTTTTTCTACATATATATATATATATATATATATATATATATATATATATATATATGTTAACAACTTGTTAGCCTTGCACTCATAAGATAGTTTTATCTCTGTTACTGTAACACTTAAATAAGTCAAAACTCATAGCTTATGAACATATAATATATTTTCGTAAACTTTACGCCGTTATAGATAAGAGGCAGTGTTCCTTAATTGTGTAATATGGTTTCCTTTAAATAAAATCAATGATGTATGGTATCATTAATAAACATAAATATCTAAAAATAGTTAATTATTAAATTCTGTATGAGTATATATGTGTTTCAAATTTAAATACAGAATGTAACAGAAATGTTTTCAATATATACACATAGATTTATATTGTCAAAGAAAATATCATAAAATATGAATTACAGTAAAGTTTATGGCTCTATACCGTTCTAGAAATGTCATATGTTTAAAATCCTACTTCCTTTTCCATATCATATTATATTTATTTATGTCGATGTCATTATCAAAATTTTTATGAATTTGGTTTAAGGCCTGTTTTAACAACCACACACAAATTTGATATACATATTAGCTCTGAAAAAAATAAATTAGAAAATTCCGTATGAATATTTTTACATATTAAACATTTAACCACTGAGTGTCACAGAATGTAGGCTCAATGATGTATATGTATATTAAGAAAAACCAAATTTTTAAATAGAACTCAAAGGACTTGTGTTTAATTGATGATCGATCTTTGAAGTTTGATTCATTGTAAGAGTATTGTATTACTATACCTTTCAATTCACCCACTGTCACTTCCTCAGGATGATTATAAAAAGAATTTATTATAGTAATTCATCTTAGTATTCACAACAAAAACACATTAAACTCAAAATATGTAATAAATATATAAAAATATTTTGATGCACTATGTTTACTAGAACACTTGTTTTGGTGAACAGATTTTCTTTACATAGAGCAGTAACTATTCAATATCTCTTCAAACTAATACTATAGGCCTACTTTAACTTACTATTTGGATGAAAGTATAAGAAGGAGTTATTTGAAAGATACAAGAAAAGGTGCGTTGAATATAAAGTAACACAATAAATAAAATTTTTGTAAATTAACGTAGATAATATTTTACAACAAAGATAGCTTTAATAGAGAAAGATATTCTACTACAGTAATATATAGTACACCATTATAAACTCATCGTACGATAAATAAAATTTAATAGTAGCTAAAATAAAAATATTTGGTAAAATAAACAAAAACTTTGTTAAAATAATTTGGGTAAATTTATCTTTATGTAAAGGTACAATCATAACGCAAGTATCATCAAAAGACTTAACGTCCTGACTTTTGATTGTACTCCTTTGTTAGGTAAATTTTTCTAGAACCACAACTTGTATCGTACAATAGGCATATATATTAGATGCCTGTTGTGATAGAAGAGTTGAGTTTCAATCCAAACCACGGCAGGGTCAAGAAACGAGTTGACGGTATTTTAAGTTTTGTCAATCTTTTTAAGACTCTGTGAAGTGATAAGTATTATTATTTTAAAATATATAGAAATTTTAAAAATTTTTGAAGAACGGTTATTTAATTTGAATATTACGTTGTAGGCCGATGTGAGGGAGAATCCTAAAATTAATTTTATAAGTATATGTAAGTATTGTTATTATATAAAGTAACACATGAACGGTTTTATTCTAAACGTCATAATGCATCCTCTTAAAGCTAAGACTGGTAAAAAGAACAAAACTGCTGACTTTTACACCACAAGAGACGTTAAGGCAATCAATTAAGTACTCTTGGCTCCTGCTACTGCGGCAGATCTGGGGAGCGTCTCTTCATTAGTCTTGTCTGAAGTATAGGCCATGCCGTACGCCTCAAGGCTTTTTACTTTATATCTGTCATTAGCATTTCTATAAATTATAATCACATAAAATTAGACCTCCAGTTTAGGTACATATTGTTACTTCTGTATGATAAATTTATTTTACAAAATATTTATAAGTAATCGCTTTTGCATTTTCCATTCTTTCATCTCTAACCATTCTCCTAATATAGGATTTGGACATCTTATCTGACACACGCTGTATACATATGCAATAGGAGATACGAAAGTAGGATATCTTGTATAATTAAATAATCATGTGTAAATACGGCATTATAATATTTTATTTTTAAGCAGGAAAATGTTTTTTGCCGTAGTTGTTGCTGATTGTTGGAATAATTGAAATAGAATTAAATCAAAAAGAAGGAAACGACGATAATACAGGACAGTCTCAACGATAGGTATTATACAGTTGGTTAGTTATTTGTTGAATCAAAATGTATATGTACACATTTTCATAAGTTTGCACTTGGTATGTAGATTTATAAACAACGGTGTAATAGTAAAAAATTATTGTTATACGCTTTATTTTCAAATTCTTTGTTTGAAGGTTATTTTTGACAATGGAAGGATTGTAAAGGAAACAGGATTTTCTGGACATTTGCCATCGTTCAGTGAAACAATAAATCAGTAACACTACGTTTAGAGATATGCAATCTGATCTCTTCTTCAGATAATAACTAACCTAATACATAATTACAAACTAGGTTAAACTTTAAAAAAATCATACTAAAACGTTGTGGCACGCCTAAGTCAGGAATCACAACCAACATGTTGCTTGTCAACTTCACTAACTCTAAAACCATGCACTTAATAAAAAACTATACACAACACTAATCATTAATACTGAACTACAGAATACAGGTCACAAGACGTCTGCATTCGTCTACCAACCACTTACGACTGACCAGAGGGCACTAGCCAATGGCAATTATTTTAACCTAGTTTGTAACTGGCTTTCCCTTTTCTAGAGGGAACATGACTTGAGAGTAGTGCCTTAAATTCTTCTTCATGTACATTATTCTCGTGTTGTCTTGACCTTTAAGTTGTGTACTTTTTACATATGCTTATGTTTTAGTGTAAGGCTTTGTTCGTGCGTGAAATATAATACATATAATTTTGAACATTTATACAGGGACTACCTATCTTCAAATTATTCAAGAGAAAATATATACTTATACTATAAAATTTGATTTAGGAAAAAATGTATTTCGTGGTAGAAATATACTTATGTAAAGTTTTTTACATTACGTGCTATTTCTCAACTAGTAATTAATAGTTTTAGGAACGGCTAGTTGGTTTACGTATATTTTAAACCTAAACATTGAAGTTAAGTAAAAATATTGAAAAGAAAGTTGTTTTCATAAGCATAAAAGCATTTTTTTCATATTCAATTAATATTATAGCGGAAAATGTAAAGTAAGAATCGTTCGATGTGTAATGCAAGAATAATTAATTCGAAATAAAAGTGTGTTAATTAGTCTTCAATTACATTCTGTTCGAGTGTATTTCAATTGCCACAGGGTTTTTCTCTCTGTACGCATTGCAAGCTAAACAATTCTGCAATTAAAAAAATAAATATTTTATGTTCAAAATATGTTATTTTATACATTTAATTTTTACAACTCTCTTAATGTTTTAAACAATGGTTTTATATTTTTTATATAACAAAACATTGTTTCAAAATGCAGTCAATGCTTCTCGTAACGCTATTATACCATAATATTCATTTTGCTCTTGTCACTCTAAATAAAAAATTATTATTAATAATATTACAGGGAATTATAAAAGACAATAATATAACAAAATTGTAAATAATAAACAGTCGAGTTGATTCATATCGTTTGTTTCATTCACATAAAGAAAATTAAAGTTTTTGACGGAAATAAAGGTATTAGCATGAGTCATTGATTACTCCGTCTGTTAGCATAAATAAAACAAAAGGTATGAACGGATTTGTAATTTTCTAATAAGTAACAGTGAAAAGTTGGTATTTTTAATTACACATATTTTATATCTTATGTGTTTGTTATTAAACAGACACACGAAACAAGATAACTGATCTAAGGCTTAGTGAAAGAAAAGCTGAACAAAATATCATTAAGTGTTTGATAATGTGTCACTGAGCAAAGTTGGCCTCATGCCAGTGTGTAATCCTTCACCAAGTGGTACTGGACTGTAAACCTCTTGATCATCCAACCCAAATCCTGGCAGGTTTAACTAATAGCTTAAAGCCTTAGTAAGCACTAGCAGATCTAAATGATAAATACATTAGTATCTTCTCTTGAGATAATTCAGAGATGTATATTGCTGTAAATATGAAGAGATATTTAACAGATGAATGTTAAAAAATATATTTCTCAAATATCGTAACGCTCTGCCTTAAAAGTTCTGGAGGTAAAGAGGAGACTGACGAAAATAGACTAACAAGTAATGAAAAGCTATTTTATCTTCCAAAACAATCATAAGTTTTTCTCCCATGTAACTTGAAAAGTCACTTCTGCAAACTATTAAGTAGTTTTAATAAATGGTAAATCTATTATGGTATTCCATGTAATCTCAGCAGATATTTTATTGACAACTCTACGATAAAGGAATGTAATATCCGAAAGTTAAGGCGGCTTTAATCTGGGATGTAATACCTGTCATAAGCAGTTGATATTAGCCTGTAAACCCCTTTCTTCTCACAAAGGTTATTAATTGTGTGAGAAGAACTATTCGACTACACTACCTCAGTTTAAGCACAGCAAAGGGAATTTTACAAGGGCTGTATGAAACTAGCAGCTGTGATAAACATATCCATATTGTTTATATATATATATATATATATATATATATATATATATATATATATATATATATATACAGTATAGTAACCAATATATTAACCATAAGAGATCCGGGTTCGACTCCCGGCGGAGCAAGTACTTTTTGCGATTCAATGTTTATTGAAATAAATTAAATTCGGCCATTGCCATTTATACAAATTTAATGAATGTAAATAGAAGTCATTTTATAGGTATTTGGTCTTCCGATCATATGTTAGTTTGGTTATTTAAACACATATGTGAAAGAAACGACCAAATACATAATAATTGAATCGTAAAAAGTAAGGCCTCTGTGGTGTAATGGTAGCACATTCACCCGGCAAGTGAGAGATCCGGGTTCGACTCCCGGCGGAGCAAGTACTTTTTGTGATTCAATGTTTATTGAAATAAATTAAATTCGGTTATTGCCATTTATACAAATTTAATGAATATATATATATATATTCATATAAATTTGTGTGTGTGTGTGTGTGTGTGTGTGTGTGTGTGTGTGTGTGTGTGTGTGTGTGTGTTTTGAGCGCGCGCGCGTAACGTGACAGTATACTTACTAAATAAACTTAATGTTGAGGTAAACTGATTATAGTTTTTCTCTATAATCTTTTCAATTACAGATAGAATGTTTACCAAATTTATTCCTACGCCTTAAGCATGCATGATTTCTTTTACATAAATGTAAGCAATTCCGTTTTAATAATTTGTAAGGGTATTTTGTTATGAAGTTTTCCTACCTAAACTTTATTGGTGGTATTGTAATACATTATTTATTCAAATGCTCACCGCAATCCGTAATGTTATTCAAATCCGTATAATAGCAACTCCCCAGAAAACAAAATTAAATGCCTTAAACATTACCATGACCAATACTACAGTTACAAGGAAGAAATTGAATTAACTGATTTAACTAAATATAACAAAACCTAGCCATCTTTTAGTTTCCAAACGCTATGCCAAATTTCGATAAAATAATTGCTTTTTAAACATTTTACCATTATATTAATCCACGTGTATCAATGTTCAAGAAATGTAAACTGCACCAAACTACGTTATAAAAGTATCTTTCCCTGACATTCATTATTTATAGATTTTTTTTAAGTTTATGTTAATAAAACATCGTCAGTGTGATGTTTTTATATCCTCAGAAAGGTTGTCCTCTGTCTTTGAAAAGTACATCTTACACTAAATTTATAGGTATGTGATATGAACCTATAAAACAAAATAAACCATTAAATTTCATGTAAATCATCTACAGTCTAAAACACACGAAAACAAAAAAAACTATTACGATACCTAATAAACGAACAATAATGATTATCTATATACATATAAGTTTATTATATTATTTTATTTTACACACATGAGGTAGTACTGCCTTATAACAAGTTAAATCTGTTTTACAGCTCCTTGATCTGGTAACTTTAATATTGCGTTTTACAGTAACAGGATTTGAAAGAATTATATGTCAACCTATTACTTAGGTAATCAATGCTTTCGGACTATGTTTGTACATAAGTACCTATGTCAATATTTGAAATATTGAAAAAAAATTGTAGAAATTAAATCCATGAATGAAATAAATAACTTCTAAATATAGTTAATTATTTCTGTCCTAAAAATTTAAAATAGGAAACTGACAGTAATCACGCAGACAATTGTTAAAATTTGTCTAATTGTTCCAAGAAAAAAATTGAAATTCTATGAATTCCTGGATATTGTATTTAAATACATATATCATTACTGTTTAATATTTCATTCTAATGACATATTTTAAATACACAATGCTCTATGCAATACTGTGACACTAACGATGACATGAATTTTAACATCATACACACCGCAAAACGTATCATACAGTAACTATTGTCCAAATATTATATATAAAAATATTATAGTTTTAAATACAAATACTAACCATATTTTATAATAATAATAATATTATAATATATATAATATGATAATAATTTATAACTATCATAGATACAATAAATTTTAATGCAAGTTGAGTCCAAAAATTTTAATACGACATTAGAAATCTTAATTTTTCCTGACGAATTTATATTTTTTCTTGTATTATTAAATTTGATTGGTAAAGCACATTTGCTATTCCGTGGAATCAATCTTAAGTTGGCCAACGTAAATTCTATCTCGATCTATAAATATTTCAAGATTTCTCCGGTTTAATCCCTTCAGTCTAACTAAAAGAGTACATATAAAAAACATCTTTTGGATTATACTTATTTAAACAAATCTTGGTGAAAAAATGAAAGAATTTAATAATTAAATCGTACAAAAAGTTACATAAATATCTAACACTTTTACATTTGTAGTGAGACATAAGAGGTCTTATACGAGTTTGATACTTTACCAATATTTTATTAGACTTATCACAAGCTACAAAGAGGACATACAATAATAGCCGACCTGCAAATCTAGGGATTATTTAACCGTGCTCCATTCACTCTGGCCTACATTAATGTCATGGACTAGCTTTATCGTCTTATTCTTGCGTAATAGACGTAACCACTTTCTAGATTAAGCGAAACCACGATTTACACATTTAGTAGCTGTTTCCTGCGAGTTCGCAAAAATTTAGAATTTGCCTTCTTGACACAATCAAGATAATTTTCAAAGGTGTATGTTTATAGCCATTGTACATCAAATACATTATTATAAAGTGGTCTATCACTAAAACTTTAAATTCAACTAAACATTTATTTTCTAGATAAATATAAATTAAAACTTATCGTCTTTAACTAGTGTTTAGCTATTTCTTATGAATAACTGTCACGTTATTGCAGTTTATATTAATCAGGAGCTGTAATAACCTTTATATTGTGCAGCGCTACCAGGTGGTAAGTTACATTAATGGGCATAAGATTACATTTTACTTAAAAAATAGATTTACAAAAATTTTCGTATTGATTGGTTGAATTGTTTCTGGGCCTATAAAGAACACACATACAAGCAATCATTATATATATATATATATATATATATATATATATATATATAATAGATAAAAAATTGTATAAAAATGCAAAAAATCACAACTTTTCTAATATTATTTACTACTTTATTAATGTATTTTCATAAAAGGATAAACACATTTAGTATATTGACATGATCAACTTTATAACCATGTTTCTAAACATATTTATTAACATAGCAATAGTAATATTATCATTCTATTCATTGGTAAGTTATTGCCTAGTACAATTTAAAATGTTAAGACCATATAAAACTGTTAAAGATGACAATTAAAATAAAAGCATGTTTATATTTTTTAGTTCCTAATAATCGTTTAATACCGTACCGTAACGTACAGTTGGCTTGTTGATTATTGGTTAGTATTGTGATGGTAAACTGAAAAAATAAGCCTCTTATTTATCCTCATTCATATGACCTGTTCACCTCCTACACTAAATGATCCTTACCCTTTATCTAAAATATGTACCAACTGATCAATTTCCAGAAATGATATTTTTGGTTTAGAAATAATCCCATTTTATGCATCAAATTATTTTTGGCACCTAGACCATTCGATTTATATTTAGAAATGTACTCATAATGTTTAAATAAACTTTATAACTATCGGTAGGTTTTGTGTAAATTTAGAAGCCTAGCCTACTTGTTATAAAATATTGCGTGGAAACATAAATGTTGTTCTAAATATTTTCTAAAAAGTATGACTTTACTTTGGTTGTAGATTCTAATCATGTTATAAAGTCTTAAAGAGGAATCCGAAATGAAACCTAGCAACAGTATTAATATAACTATTGTATAACATACGAGATCTTACCACATATACATACCTTCTGTATCACACAGTTTATTGAACATTTCATTAATTTTCATTCATTTCTTGGATTGTTAAAATTTTCTAAATACTGAATGTATTTTCAAATTACAAAATATTGAGGTTAGAAAATAAAAATTACTGCATTTTTACATTCAAAATTATCACTAAACTTGGGTATATTTTTAGCATCTGTACAATGTATACTTTCTTATTATTTGCTCAAAATATGTCGTATAAGAGGATTTGCAAAATATTAAATTGTTGCATAATTATGTCATATATTATTTATTAAATACGACTCTGTGTTAAATATTCTAGTTAATTCAAAAGATACTTTAGTACATGTCTTAGAATTTTTACTTAAATCGACCAAGTGGCGTAGTCTATTCTCATCCAAAGGAAATTGTCTGGCAATATTCCAGCTCTAGCTACAGGCTACTCGCCAGGCACTTCCTGTCCGACTTGTATCCACTTAAAGAATATAACTTTATATAAACCTCAGGTCCAGTGGATTGAGTATCCTTATAATTATTTTTTTATCCAATAAATTGTTTAGGAATATTATAAAATATTATTTTACTAAATTATATTTAATGTTGTAATAAATAACAAAAAAACTGTGTTTATATCGTGATTAAAATGTAATTAAGTAGGAGATATAATTAATTTACAATAAAAATGTTTACGATGTTATTTTGTGAAATATGTTTACCCAAGGTCACTAATTCGCTGGGTGGTTGCAAAGTTTATCACTCAAACAGGTCGAAAAATATAATTTCGGTCTGCTTGTCTGTCCATCGGTCCAATATGAACAATTATATTTGAACAAGGTAACGTCAAAGGTTGCTGGTCACGCAATGGGATTTGGCTTATCATTAGTAACCATTTTTACATTGTTCGTATAAGCAGCTATGATGGTGACGATAAAATCATATATTCAATATTTTTTTTTAATCCAGAGTACAGTCGTATGAGATTTTAACATGAGACATGATAATCTACTATGTGACAGGTGTCGTGGTTAACTCCTACTATGTAATATAGTTGGTTTTCTGCACTTGAAATTGTAATGTATTCCAGGTATGCATGCGTGTATACATACAAAAATACTTTGGCCTTAGAGGCCCACTACACAAAAATACTTCCGCACTCTTATTGCACTTCGGGTATGGGAGGTACAGAGAGAATCCTGACTTACGGCTGTGCCTTCCTCCTTAAAAGTTGTCAAGCGTTTCTTGAGATAATGTGTGAACAAACCTCTGTGGACATGCAGTTAAATCCACAAATAGTGCACTATTTAAACTGGCCCAATGTACTAACAATGTCTACGATTGGTCTAACTTCCTAGAAGTTATTGTATGCTCAGTTTACGGGTCAGTCGTTGGAACCTGGTTACTTGTCTTTGTTGGTACATATTGTATTAGTTTCTCAAAAGAATAATTATCTGTAAACATTCATATATTACAGTATATTAATTTTTTAGCTTTAACTTTAAAATACCTGTTTGCTGTATATTTCCTTGGTTCTGTTAAGGAATTGTATTAAAATTTTAATACCTAATCTGTGCCGTATCCTTCTTCATTTGAAAATGAACATGAAGTTCTCTCGAATATTTTCTGTAGTAAAACTTCGCATGTGGAGTCTGATGTATTGCTTTAAGATTCGACTTGCTATAGTCACGTATACATTGCAGTCGCTTGAGCTCTCTACTTTTAGTCACGTAGTCACGGTGTGGATAGTTTGTTGAGTCAGTTGATGACCGTTTCCATAGATTTTACTCTTTAGCTACTATAAAACTGTCGTTTCGCAATGTTTAAAACTAATTTTGAGTACTCCACATGTACTTGTACACACACACACACACACACACACACACACGCACACACACACACACACACACACACACACACACACACACACACACACACACACACACACAAACAATCTTTGCGATTAGTTAAGTGCCGACAATGGTACAAAATAAACTAATTGGTCTTAATTCTTCATTGCTGCCATTTATGGTAAACACTGTATAATATTATTATATCATATTTACTATTAGTACCATGTTACAATAGCTGATATTTTTTCATATAAATACAAAATAATAAGACATTGTTTTGCCCGTTGCTATTAATAATATTTAGGAATAATAATGTGTGTAGGGTTTGGTATTTTATATGAGTTATGTTACAAGCAAATGTTGTCCAAAAATATAAACTAGGGTATGTGTGATTGAATATCAAATATCTAAACATCCTTTAGACATTCTTAAATTGATAATGTATGTAGGACTATGCAATAGTATTATAACGATCATAGACGTATTAGCATTTTCTACATCAAGCGTAACTGTAACATGTGCTACATTAAATGTAAATGCCACTTCAGTGAATCTAAACGTGGCACTTAGTGTTAATATTTTTACAATATATATTTTTTTATAAGTTTCTAAGTTCAATACGATTAGAAATGTTTGGTGAGGTATTTTTGTATTTAAATATATTTTTCCCTCTTTAGAGACCTTAATTATGCATTGGTAATTCTACTTTCAAGTTAAACACTTACCTAATTGTAATAAACAACTGATTATTGTAAATATAACCTACCGTGGTGGATTGAGAGAGAAATATATGCAATCAAGCTAATCGTTGTGTAATTTTCGTATCGCTGTTTTAGTTTTAATTAAAACTAGTATTCCTCTAAATTAGTTCTTTTTTTGAACAAAAAATTTCCCTAAAACGAGTTATATTCGGTACTGTGCAGAGCTTAATAAATATTGAAGTTAATTACCTGAATATTAAATACGTTATAAAACCCTGATATGCCTGACACATTAGATAATCTGAGAATTATATTTGTCAGAATTATAAAAACCATAGTCTAATGGAATTTCATCATTACAGGAATGGTTTTGTTAACAATTATTATAATGTTTACTATTACATCAATGGCGACAAGAAATATATGTAATGTTCTTTTAGAAATAAAATGTATTTAGACAAAAAATACCATGTTAAAAAAAACATCATGAATAATATCCATCGCTGAATGGAATTTTATTGCAATGCAATACTTTATGAATTGAAAAACTGTATTGATGTAGTGGTTATTAGCGAATTTCTTTATATGACATCATAAATTTTGTTGCATGATTTTATTATTACTTATTATTATATTATTACTACTCCATGTATTTAAACGATAAAAATATGTGGATTATAAAAAATAATAAAAACAAAAGTTCATAACCCTATCTAGTATTCGGTTCCAAAATCCTTGTGAAGATTTTTTGCAATAATGGAAGGGACGTTTCATAAAAAACTGAATGAAATAAAGAAGAAAATCAATGTAGGAGTTACATTTAAGCTTAACAGTCCTATTCATAAAGAAATAATGAGCTTCGCATAATGATTTTAAATCCAAGTAATAAAAGACCAGGAAATATTTTACCCTCAACACAAATATGTCTACACCTAATGTCGTTGTATAGTGATTCTCTTCAAGCAGACACCTGCACTCAATGCATAGTGTGGTATTAGTGGTATTGTGTTTCGCATTTAGCTTCTTTCATTACAAATAAAAATACAAAATGTTAAAAAAGATATAATTATGTAGAGAAAGTTGCATTACAACGATTATATGCACTTTTATTTCATGTAATTTTATACATGCAACATACTGTAATTGAACTTAACAACGTATACGAATACAATGATATACAATTATCACGATACGAGTGTGGTGATGTAATTATGATCAGTAAAAATGTTATTCTTACCCTCCCTCATCCTTTTCACGTACAATTGTTTTTAATTATTAAATATACAGGATTATTAAATACCTTTGAAGAAGATACATTTTGCTTAATCATCCATCAGTTAACATAAAATATCTCTCGTACCTAATATGGAATTTACCAAGATATTGTGTTGTGTTAGTAAAACCTTTAACAAATGTATATAATTAGTCATATTTATATTTGAAAATATAATTATAACCTTATAACTCCTAACCAATATTATAACCTTAAAGTACTAAGTTGAATTTATGCCTTTGTTGTAACCAAATTTTCATCAGTATTATATGTGGAGGGCTATATATCGAAGCGGGGATGACAGTTTTAAGTGACTAATATAAACATATAATACGTAAGAATCTAGATATATTTGCGTATTACAATTTGTAATAACTTATATATTATAAATTATAGGTTATAACTATAAATTATGTAGTTTTGAGAATCTAAATCGCAACCATTTAAGAATTATAAATTGTTAAAAAGGTTTAAACGCTGTGAAATACGAAAAATGTGAAAACGTTATTAAACATTAATAATTTAATATATAGTAAGCATAGTTTATCAGAATTTTATGTTTGGGACTACAGATGCATGAGTAAGACAGTCTTACTAACATTTAAATACTGCTTTTGCTGATATTTTTGAAGTTACAAACAATTTATTCCTATTCTAAAGAAGAAAAAATATTTATGAAACAATATTTAGGCTTGAAAAACTTTTATTTATTTAACCATGGGGAAAAATCAACGCAAATGCTATTTATCAATAATATTTTTATTATAAACATACTAAGGAAACAACATATAACATGACAATATGACTATTAACAACAATATTTGTCAATAAAGGAACATGTCCAGACCTGTGTACAACGTGGCTTAACACTAAACCCGGTAACAAAGCCTGGCCTGCCATGTTCTTTCAAAGATTATCCAGCAGCTTGACGTGTATTAATGTTGGGGTAAGATACGCCTGTTAGCAATAACAAGACGTAGCTTCATTCTTTATAATATTATACTATCCACAACTTAGGTTTAATTTTTTTAAGACACTAAAAACATTTACTAGTATCTTATAAGTGTCGTTATTAAAAATATTTTGTGTCGGTAAAGAATAACTAGAAATATTTATCATATAAATAGTGTAACTGAGCTAGGGAACCTAAAATATTTTATTGATAAAACGTTACTAAAGCCTATAACTCTAGAGGCTGAAAGTTTCTTTTTTGTCTGACTACCCGCACATTATCTCAAAAACAAAATCACCCAACGGGTTGAAATTTTACATAGATCTTCAATAATGTATAGGCAATACTGAGTTCGATTATTTTGCATATCACTTTAGGATATTTGCATGAGCGTTAGCAAAAATATATACACTGGCCTTATGGGTAACTGTCATTGCTATAAGAAAATATTATCATACAATAGTTTGTAAACCGAGAGTAAATATTTGAGATTTGATATGTACCATGGTAAAAAAAGGAAAAAGCATAATGAATGAAATTCGTTTTCAAGCTGATCAGTTTCAATTATAATAATACTAATGGAATAATACTAATACATTGATATTATTCAGCGTTAGTATTAGGACTGACCATAAAAAGTACTAGAGCATAAAGTTAGTGAGTGATATACCTTTAATTTCATTTTTTGTATGATTAAACGTGTACATAGCAATCATAGGTTTTAGGTGAATACTATATATGTAGCTTCAAATTATTGTATATAGTATAATACATAATATCAAGTAAGGTGAAAACAAAAATTTTAGTACTTAAAACAGTATTTTTGTGGAACTTTAAGCACTGGATATGCTTACATAAGTTTAAAATTTCTCTGGATTTTTTTTGTACCCTGTTATATTTTTCGCTACCAGTTGCACAGTATTATTAATAAAAATATTAACTTTTGCGCAAACATCAATCTTTACAAGCCTATAATCGTGTCAATTTATTTCACTATAACATTGCATATTTAAGTTATTGTTTAAATTCCAAAGAGAAATCAGAACTATTATATCCGTAGCTTACTCACCTAAGTATTGGTAAATATCTTAATATTAGCAATAAAATATATTTCCTACAAACAAGTAATTTTTATATTTAATATTACAGATTATAAGCAATAATGAGAAATGAAACAATTTTGAAGTAATTACCTTTGCGGTAGTGGAATGACATTAATTATAAAATAATTAAAGTGGCAAATGCACTAATGCGGCTCGCAAAAAATTACACACATTACAATTACTCATACCATACTATTTGAACCCCTATTCGGGACAAATTAATTATATTGTTGTTTAGTTGTATTTCTATTTTTGGTTTCCTAGTGATTGCATCAGTGGAATAGTAGATACACAATTCAATAGTTACACGAATAAATAGTTCACAAGTTTATAATATGACGGCTATCTCTAAAATACCTACTTATTATTAGTTATAAATTTATTTAATTACTTAAAAATTATTCTTTTATTGTGATATAAAGTTACATATGCATTTTAGTTCTTATATAAACGATTTCCTGAATAAGAGCGTTTCTGTTTTAAGCTGTTGTAGCATTAAGCAAAAATAATTCTGAGTAAAGGTAATAATTCCTATTAAGTAGTCTATCGAAGAAAACAAAGGCGATTTATCTTTTTCTATCTATATATTACAACAACTTACAAATAACCCTTTAAAAGAACTAACCCGTTATGTTATCAACTAGTTGATAAATACTGATTATGCCTCACAATGTTTAGGTAGTAAATTTTCTATGCGTTTTGTTGTTTACAAAATAAAGAAATGTACCATTTAATACATACGTGAATTCTAGTTAAGTGGGAGAGGCAAGGAGCGGCTCACCATGGGCCAATGTTTACCATTGTAACTCATTAACTGCCAATCATATTTATAAATAGCCTTATTCTATGACATAATATTTATTGTGTTATAAAAATTATATGACATGACTTATGTATATGTATGATACATTTCTCACCCCATTCACTAGGCTGTGTATCATATTGTCACTCACCTTGTTTTTGTTACTAACATTACGTGTTAAAATAATTTATATTTTCATAGAAAACGCAACATTACGAGACACTAGGCCTGCTAAAACATGAAAAAGCTATAGGGTAATCTCATATAGTATTATAATAACGAACACTGAATATTATTGTATTTTGCATTTTACTACTAATTAGTAGTTTTGCGGTCAGTAACTTTTTTCGAAGTAAGTGGTAAAAAAATGTTATTTAAATATCTTATAATCACTAAATATATCTATTATGACTTGATTCATAAAATTACGTCGCTTGACGTGAAATATTAATTTTTATACAAGACCTCCATATATTTAATACACAAAGCTTAAAACCTTATGTTAACAGTTTCCAATTACAGGAATGTTGTTATTTATAAAAACCGTAATGGCCTGGACTATCGTCATTATTCATGGACTATTGGTAAAATCTTAAAGTTATACACAAGGCCTGCGAATAAATACTCGTGTGTATGAAATAAAGGCAAACGGCAGTTAAAGTGGTAAGTTTGTATTCAAAGGTGGAGTTTCAAACCAAAGTTCAACCCTCTGAGTTAATTCATTCAAAAGTTATCGCTTATTCAAACATATACACGCAAAGACAGATTCTGGTTTTGCTATTAATTTCTGGGAAATACTAAGCTAAGCGCTCAGCCAAAAGACTTTCAGTGGACTAGTTTTAAATGCAGTACTACGTCTTAAAACACTGCTGTATATTTTATAGTATACTTTACTGTGGAATTTTTTTACTTTATAGTATACATTGAATTATAAATGTTCTTTGTACAAATAAAGAGACATAAAAACCCATAAAATAAATAAAACGCCCATAATAATTATCATGTAGAATAAGGTATTACCTTTGGTTTAAAGTACTATTCTATGAATATGCAACACTCATATAATCACTTACACGCACACATAAATTACATTTATGTTTATTAAATTTATATAAATGGCAGTAGTATTATTTCATTTCAATAACCATTTATTAAAAAAAGTACTTGCTAAGCTGAGACTTTACTTTCTGGGCAAGTGCGCTACCACAAAACAAAATAGCCCCTACTTTTTACGTTAAAATAACGAAAGTTACATAATGATAGGAATACGAAATACCCGTCAAACGACTTTTATTAACATTCATAAATAATTTTTATTAAAAATTAAATAAATGAAATAATCAAATTTAATTTCAATAAATATTGAATCAAAAGTAGGTACTACGTCCGCCTGAAAAAATGCGAGATCCGGGTTCGAGTCCCAGAAGAGTAAGTAGTTTCCTGTAATTAAATTTTTATATTATACATTTGTGTGTATATGTGTAAGTATGTGTGTTTATTCCGTATGTGTATATTATAGTGTATATATATATATATATATATATATATATTAGTTTGTATATTATATATATATATATATATATATATATATATATATATATATATATATATATATATAAGTGAATTGTATATTTTAGCACCGCAATCCTGTGATAATTAACTAATATTCGTACGTAGCATATTTTTTTATAGTAAAGTAAGGCAATACAAACACTTAAATCACCTTACAAGCAATCTAGTTTTTAATCAGGCATTCCTGACAAATCAAAACAGTCAAAAGCTTGTCATAAATTGTAACTGAAGTTTATTCTAAAACGTTCTATGTGTAATACCAGCCTGTCCAATATAATCAAATTTACCAGTAAGCAACCCATAATTTTATATGATTATTTTTATCTTTGTCAATATGCTTACCCATAAGACAAATGTATCAAGAGTTTAGATGGAGAAAAATATTGACTTCCCATATTCATATTTTTACGATTTACAATGACGTTGTAGAGCTAGTATTACAATGTCAAAAAGTGTCAACCCTCTAATTAAAATCGTTTGAAATTTATCATATAAACAGATAGACGAAATTGGATATTGTCCTTAATGAGAGGCTTAGCAGGAGAGGCTTAGCTGAACGCTCATCCAGTTGTTTTATTTTGTATTACATACGTCTATTTCCTTTGAGGAATAGAGTAAAGGAAATTGAATTTTAAGATACAAGTATTTACGTTTGTAAGAACTTGTACTATTATCATCCGTTTTGCAGAATTTTAAAATGTCGTTTGAGGTATAACAACTGAAAGAAGAATAAGTTTGTTATGTGTATGATTTTGAAAAACATAGTTTTTTATTATCAACCAAATTTTCTTTTAAGAGAACTAACATCAACACAATATAGTTACTCATAAACACGAAATCTAATGTAGAATCTTGGAGCATTGGAAAAACTATTTATTGTAGTATCACTAGATAAAGGAATACGACATTTTCCAATATATAATTTGTGAAGTGCCTGATGATGGAATCTTTGATTCAGAAAGGCCTTGCAAAAAATAAAAAATTATATATTGGAAAATGTCGTATTCCTTTATCTAGTGATACTACAATAAACGAAATCTAATATTAATAATTTTTGATTATTAGAGTTATCTAGTTACAATGTTCAAGTTAAGTGATTTTAAACAGTAATTTACCATTACGATGAAATTCCAGTAAATAAAAGTATATTTGGCACGGTGTCGAGAAAACAATACTGAAGGCAGACTTTGTTCTTGAAGTAAGTTTTCAAGAGCAGTACCGTAACGTCTCCTATTCATAAGTAACATACCTGGTGTAGTGTTTGAAAGTACCAAAACGCGGAGATTTGCAGTTGAGTGTAAAATATGACCTGTCCATGGAAATGAAATTAATCATATGGTTTTAATTAATTACGTAACATTAAACTTAATTACAATTATAAACTTCACTAAACAAAGTGAAATAAGAATGTTACATGATTCAAGTACTCTGTCCAATTCACACATGATGGGGCTCAGTTCTCCCCAAGATAAAAACATTTGTAGCAAACACCATGCAGTGTAATCCTGTATTATTCAACAAATAACAGTACAAAATGAATAAGTAATATTATAAATTGATGCTATGATTTAAATTTGAATGAAATATTTCCTGGATCTATGGACTTAGAAATCTGTGTCCACTGTGAATACTTATCAATGAAGGAATCACTCATTTCGATGACGGTGTATGTTTCTCAATTGAATGTAGATGTGTGTTACCTGTGTGTGTGTGTGTGTGTGTGTGTGTGTGTGTGTGTGTGTGTGTGTGTGTGTATGTGTGTGTTTGAAGTACAATTGCAGCAAAAATTCAGAATAAACAAGTTTTTAAAGAAAGTGAAAAATATGAGATCTGGACTTGTTTAGTATCTCGTGAAGTCTAACTATCCTAACACAGGGGATGACGTATTTTGATGAAGAATTTTCGTTGAATTATTATATATATGAAATGAAGAAATATAGAGCAGAATGCTAAATTGGTAACAAGTTTTTTTTTCAACGCAATCTAGTGTTCTAGTAATCTTCTTATCAAACTGTGACTTGTACTACGTCTTTAACATCTGCAATAAAGATACTAAACAAAAATGTTAATGTCAAATGTGGAAAAAATATCTTTTAAAAGTAATGATTTGTAGACTTCAAATTTTTACTTGAAACTTATTACTATATAGACAGAAATTACTTCTATAATAGTGCAAAATCATACAACCTTTTAAATTTCCCGAACGTCATTCCAGTTACATTCAGAAGGCTGACAATGTTTTCTTTTGGCTTTCAGAGGGATATGACAATTTATTTTCAGTAAAATTTAATTTTGACCCATCCACATATAGAAATTTTAGAAAATTTAATAATTGTGCAGGCACTCTTAGTGACTTCTGTTACGTGATAAGTGGTGTGGTGTATTACTGTCTAGTTTACAATTATTGCAGAGCTTTAATACATTTATTTATTAACTTTACAAAGTAAACAAGTATAATTTTAAAGTATAATTTCGTGTTGTAAAATAATTATATTGATATCCGGACCTGCACGATAGTAAGATGTTTGGATAAAATGACACGCATAAAAGTAAGATTAAAAGAGTTATTACCGGGAATTCTAGGCTTGAATTTAAATTTTAAAGATTTACTCTTTGTATATACGTAGGTAAGATAATCTTAACGTGAGGACACATAAGACTGAGATGAGAGTTGCTCATACATATGCTAATAAAGGAAATAAATAGTGCCATAAAAAGTCTTTAGTTTTGTGATAATTTTCCCATTAGAAATTAGAAGTTAAAAGAGGTTAAACATGATATATTGAAATGAAACATACATCTCATGTAAACGCACAAAATATATTATTAGGTTTGACAAGACTGAGAAATGCTATCTCGTGTATACAAATTAAGGCAATAAACAGTTTTTTGCTTGGGTATCATTTGCCCATTAGAGACTTTGATTAAAGCAAGATAAATCGAAATGAAACCTGTGTCTTGGTATAAATTTGGTAAATATATATTAACAGATTTGACGAGCCTGAGATGTGAGATGCCCATATATATGATAATATAGCCGATAAACAGGGCTTTTACAAGCCTTCCATTTGGAGATTGCTTTCCCCTCGGCGATTTTTAATTTAAAAACACAAACTATTACTTTTACACTTCCTTACAAGGAAAGGAATGATAGGTCTTAAAATACAATATTACAGTAATTAATTATTGCTCAAATAAAACACCGTGTTTTAATACACTAAAAATTATTTTAGATTCCGAAGTATCATACGTCAGAAGTTATTGTTTAAACAAAACAAGGCTTTGAGCCTAGCTTTTGTCGATGTTTGAAGTATTCTGTAAGCAAAGACTTGTAAAGAGCTATTAATCTATTTAAACATGAAATTTGTTATCTAAAATTCAGATAAATTTATGACATGCACCGTCATCATGCTCTATGTTGCTTATATGGATTTGATGCAATAGTCCCTCAACATACATTAACGTCGTAAATGGAGTTTCTATAATTATGATGTACCGATTATATTAAATAATAATTCTGGGGTAATTGGATTACCGGTGGAAGGAGTAGGCCCAGAAGAATGATAAGGACTGGACTGTACAAAAGAGGCTGCTATCGGCGAGGCGCGCATCGCAGATGGCAGTGTTTGATAACGAAATTGAGAGGTGGGGTGAGGTAGACGTGCCGTACCTCCGTCTCAGTTAATCGGAAGTGATTGTAACGAGTAGAGTTGAAAGTGCTTAGAGTAAATCTTTTTGCTAATCGTCATCGAACCTGCGGGTAAGTGAAATTTTAACTGGAGTCCAGTCAATATACTACATTCTTAGTTATTTTGGAATAATTTTGGGGAAAGAAATATTGTAAAAATTAAATTTAATGGGAATTTAGGAACTTGTCCTTTTGATCTGTTGCAATACAAAACTTGTTGGTGCAGTGAGCACATCTATATAAAATGTTATGTAAAAATACTAAAAGAGTTTTGTGGTTGTTACAGATGCTTTCAGCAATTTTTTTGATTTTTAAATCTCTAACACTGAAGAATACCTTTAAAGTAAAGTAAAGAAAATTAGTAACAAATATAATTGAATTTTGAAGATAAATTAAAGAGAAGAATTGCCAGATCAGATTAAGAGTGTGAATGTTTGAATTTAGAAAATTAAATAAAAGACAAGCTGTAGAAACTTTGTACTTTTTTGGGAGTGAAGAATATATTACAAGTTTGAATTTAAAAGTCATGAAGTTTTTATTTTAAATTTTAATTCCAGTAATTATTTTTAAGAAGAAGTTTTATTTTAGTTTGTACTTTATTTATTTCAGAACATTTTTCTTTTATTTTTAAACCTTCACAAAAGTTTATTTTTAAATTTCAAAGCTAATCCCTCATGGGCCAGGAAAAACGGTACAATGAGAACCCGTATGAACTTCAATATTGCAATGCCCTTATTGCTCAGTAAGCAATACTTTTAATCCCTTTTTATAATTTTTTATTTTAATTCGACTAAAAAGTTGCATGAAGAGCCCTGAGACATGGTGAGATCTTAGTCATATGTATTTTTCAGTAGTTTTTGCAAAGGCTTTGGTCAAGTAAGCTGAGTCCTCAGTGAAACACAATTCTCTGTCAAGTGTTGCTTCCTAAGACCACTATCAAGCCTTGTATGCTTAGTCCTTAAATTCTGCATGATGATGGTTGGATCGTGCCCCTTGTAACATTCTTAATCAAGTGTTCCTGGCTTAGTAAACAATCAAATATTGCCTGCTTAGTTATGAACCAAATGCTGCGTCCAGAGCTCCTCGACAGAGCTGTATCTATAGCAAGGCATACGCCACAGCCCATTTAGCATAAATCTTCGCTGAAATTCCATAGATTATATCTCTTGTTGACTGAAACAGGTACAAAAAAGCACACCAAAATATTTGTATAAAACTAAGAAATTTTTACTATCTTAGTGAGTGGCGTCAATGTATTCCAAGTAGATACGAAGTTTCATGAAAAATATAACGTTAACTGTTTCGAAATATGTCTTTGATAGTTAGGATACATGTACAATTTAGTATGATTTAGTTTAGGCATTCACTACTAGCAACTCTTGTTTTACCAATGCACAAATGATAAAATTCAATGCCCTTTAATACGTATGGGATTGCATATATGATATTACTAATAATTAAAAACAATTATGTAAAATGTTAAAACAACATGATTTACTCGTTGTTATTATAGTTACCACTAAGACCAACGTAAATATATTAGCTAGCACTCAGACAAATCTTATGACATTTATCTTGCTTTATGTTGATTATATATATATATATATATATATATATATATATATATATATATATATATATATATATATATATATATATATATATATAATTGAAATAAAGCAAATGTATAAAAGAATCACTCAATAAAGATACAACAAGCAACATAAAATCTAAAAAAACGCCATTTTTTACATTTTGAATGAACTAATAACTATTTCAAATTTGGTGGGTTTATACAAATAAGTCTAGGAGGTCTTTTAAAAAGATCGTTTGTTTCAGGAGATCGTTCTAATGTTTTGTAGACGGTCTTCATAATTCCATTTACTATGTGTAATTTAGGATGATAATGTGTTACGAATTAGTCATCTTTTTCCGACAACACCTAAACATGGTTTTAGCTTTTGGGTTTAGCTATTTTTCACTGTTAATCAAATTTTGAAGTGTATATTTTGTTAATGAATGTTATTATATCATTTTCGAAGTCAATTTCATCCGTACGTAAATTCTTAGCTCTTAAAGCAAGACCCTTGATGATAGATTTCTTTACATATTGTAGATGGCAGCTAACATAATGTAGATATTGCATTCATACATGCAGCTACATAGCATAATTCAAGTCTATATGTTTATTTCTTAATCCAGATATATTTTTAACAGAAATACAAATATAAAGAAAGGTTTTCCAGCTCCATTTCCTTAGGCTTTGCTAACGGTAAGATAATGAGTTCATACAACTACAATTATTAATGAAATATATGGATGTAGCTTGTGCCATTTCTCTAAATGATCAAAATGCATACAATACTGTGGTGCAATACAAAGTGAAAAGAATGAATTTTGGTTATGAGAACCGTGAAATAAGATTTTAGAGGCTCGATTAAGAAGGACCACTTCACACTAGGCAGTAAAGACGCCGAACACACTGATTTTAACAAGAGTTCACCAGGTTACACATAATGAGTTTATGAACAGTGCATATTCAAATAAAGTGCAGAAAATAAACAGTTACCTTTGTTTTCATGAGGGGTAACCGTAGTCTGCTGTTGTTGAGGGCCAGGTTGTGATCAGGAAGTGTGGAAATAGGCTGCTGTCTTGTAGGCAGGCGTGAAGACGGAAGATGTCCTTCACGGATTCACTCACGCACAATACGACCGCAAACGAATTGTTCATAACACTGTGGCCAGTCCTGTAGAGCACGGTAGACGCGGGTGTCCGGGAACAGAGACGTTCTGGTAGAGATTGCCAATCCAGAGCACTGAATTTAATGTTAATGTAAATGTGCAACAAATAGAGATAAAAACTAATATATAAGTGAGAGAGTAACACATGGGGCATAAAGTCACGTGTTGAGTAAGTATGGTCAGCAGTGGCTAGAGTGATAAGTGCCCCAGGCGTGACTGAGAGCGTACTGAGCAAGCGTGCCGTTGCTTGCAAGGTGGGCAACAACACGGAGCCTTGATAAGTCAACCGTTGTGATTGGTTGGTGAGTGTACAGTAAACAGCTGATTCGTAAAACAATGGTTCATTGGTCTGTCACTGTACGTGAATATTTTAATCCAGTAAGGAATGGTATTGTAGGCACTAGGCCGCAGAAAGAGATATAGAATTAATGCAGTATATACAGTTTAGTAAAATAAAGGCAAATATAGAGTATAAATTGCACAAAAAATATATACATAATTATTGTTCAATAAAAGTAGCCTTTTCATATTAGGCAATAATAAAACAAGTTATTTAACGCAATAATACTTAACACAAAGTGTAATACAAATATATATATATATATATATATATATATATATATATATATGAAATAACTAGATATATATATATATATATATATATATATATATATATATATATATATACTCTTTTCTTTAATATGAAAAAGTTGGTTGTCCCTTTGTCAAACACCCGTTGTTACATCTGTTAGTTTTACAGTTTTTACGTACCCAATATAACGAGAACCGATATTTCAATTATAACAGTCTAACTTTAGGTAAAATTCAATGTATAGATTTCTAAATGTAGCCTATTATGTACGGAACTATTAGGAGGACTAATTTGATCACTAAACTGTTTCCTGATATTCTGTAGTATAAATATATATTTTTAGTTTTTGTCTTAAGTGCATCTTTAAATAACAATAATTCATTTACGGGAGTATAATACTTTACACGTTTTTCAATGCAAATATTTCACCTGTTTGACGTGTTTGAAGCAGCAAGTCTAAGCACTATTGGCTAGCAATTAAACGCAAAGTTTAGTGATTTAAACTTGGCTTTCAGTGGAACTGGCTAAACTCCAGTTGTGGTCTTGGGTACTTGGGCCACGTTGATAATGAAATCCACGAAACCTATTGATTGATGCTGCTAACAAAGTTAATTTAGGTTTACTGCTCTACAATTAAAACAATTTATTAAAATAGTTGTTATATATCAAATATTTCACTTGGTCTTTGGTTCACTACTGGTCAGTATGTTTTTCATCAAGAGTACTTTGCTACAGTATTATTATTTGTTATATAAGGAATTATCTTATCCTTTGTTTGAACTTTGATTTTGAACATGGAAGAATTCTGAAGACAAAGCGATTTTTTCCGGGCATTTGCCATCGTTTAGTGATAAAATAACACTTAGAATAGTATGATTCCTATTCGAACATACTATCTTTTAGTTTCAATACAATTTTCAACCATTTTGCTTTCAAGCAGTTAACAAAACATTTACAATGAGAAAAGATTGTATTGTGAAAAAGATAATATTAATGTTTTGGGTATAAAATATCAAAGTACATAAATTTTCTTCATAAGATAAATTAACTTTTAATTTATAGTTGCTAGCAGACTATATTATTTTCATCTTAAAAGTAAATAGAAGTTATCTTGTGTGCTGCACATGTTATATTAAAGTGTGGTTAAAAGTTCTTAATATTCTTTTTTAGTATTATTTAAACATTATTAGTATGATGAATATAAAGAGACCTCAATAATTATTATTGTAAAGTTAGATTTATATAATTTTAAGATATTATGTATAAAATTACATCATCAGAGGGAACTAAAAGGCCATTTTTTAAATTAATATCTCTGGTTTGTTATACTTTTCAGATGGTTTCGCTATTTCAGATTCCTGGAATAAATTTAACGAGCTGATTATAACAGCACTTCCCAAAAACTTATATAACTTTCATTTCAATTGCAGTATAAAAATGTGGAAAGAAATAGGTCAGTAAGATTTTAATACATATCTCCAATCACTGCTATAAGTTCTAGGGATTCAATAGATTTCGAGAGTATTCTAATTACAACATCATATGAAAAGTGTCATATGACTAAGTTAAAACTGTTGGTGATTTCATTCTAATTTTATTAAACGCCCAATGTATAAAACATCTAAAATATATAAACATCTTATTATATTTTATATTACTTAACTTTACGTACATAAAATAGTGTTACGCAGGTAATTTACTTACAAATTATTTAAATATTGTTTTTTTAACATAAACTACAAGTGCATTTCATTGTATTTTTTGGGTTTGAAACTACTAAAATGTGACTTAAATGTATTACATAAATGAAATTTTATTTTCAGGCGAAGTAAGCTAAATTTACATTGTTTAAAAAGAAAACATTTAAATTAGAGAGTAAAAATCGATAACCTGTACAAATTTACGTATTGTTGTGTTCTATTTATATAGACTAAAAGACAAATAGTTTAGTACAAGTACATTCTTCTATAACACCATAATTACCATAATTAATCTATAACATGTATAATATTGAGTAAGTCAACAGATTATAAGAGTTTACCAAAGTCCAAGCACTATTAGTAAAAATATTTAACAGACAAAACTTGAAATGATATTAATGCAAATAACACAATAATGTTTTGAAACTTTCTTCTTATATATTCACACATATGTGCAAATTTAGGTTTTTGGTAATGCAACCAGTTTTAGAGATAGTAATAAAAAATGGCGGGTAGTGGCTAAACGAGATATTTCTCTTCCTATATTTAAATGTATTTTTTTGCTTGAAGTTATGTGTACTATTATTAGACAATGAAGTTTGTATTCCTATTTTAAGAAAAAATCAAAAAGACATGGTTGGGAAGGCCAACAACAAAGTACTAAAAAGGAGGAAAAAATGGAACAATGCCTCTCACCGATGCCGTTTACACAGCTTGCACAAGTTCCACGACACGCATTCCCCTGCCTTCTACGGAGTGGCCTTGCACGGAGTCAATTAAGTGTCTTTTTAAATTATGGAAGAAGAGAAGCCATAACCATACACTCACAGTTTATTTCGTCCTGAAACGACCTAAATACAGTCACTTTCATGCTACTCTACCGAGGCTTTCCCCTGCAAGAAGTGTCTTCACAACCTAAGAAAACCAATAAAACCAGATTGTTTTTTGTGGGGAAATAATCATTAAGTCTATATTAGGAACATATAACGGGACAGGAGAGAGTTTCTTACCACAGCCCAATTATTTAACGTTACGCCATACAAGACAACTAAAACATTCTCTAAGCAAACATTTTTTTGATATATCTCAATCTGGAGTTTAGAAGACTCTTTGACCCTGTCGAGGAGCCGGCGATAATGGATCATATACAGCGTATCATCGGTCCTGTTGGTTATATTAACAAAATATTATTTTGTTTTTTATTGTAACGCCTTTAACAATAAATAATACTTATAAATAGTCATAGATGGTTAGTTGATTATACTTTTTTTGCTTAATTAAGCAATTAAACTTTAGTGAGGTATATAAGGCGCGTATACATTTGTATTTACCCTTTGGCATTTTTTTTAATTTTAATTGGGAATGTAAGATTTGTTTATACATTTGTAGAAGTAATTTAATTTTATTCGATAAGAAATTATTCACTCTAAGTTTCTTTTAATTATCCCTATAATATTTTTCATATTATCTGTTTTATTTTTAAAAGTACTCTTAACGCAAATAAATTGTCACAGTATATATTTGTTCTAATATTTAATTTTTAAGATCAAAATAATAGAGAGAAATAGTTACAACGTTAGGTTTTGTTGTTGTATTATCTTATTATTATAAAGGAAAATACCTGTAAACTTTTCTCATTAAACCCTTTTGTAGTTTTATACTTTATTTTAGTGATTCAAACTACCATAACAAGATAATGATAATTTTAACATGCAAAATCGGGTTTTAGTATTTATTGTTATTTTTATGAATACAATTGTATTTATTGTACATTTTTATTATTTAATAGTTGAAATTAACTCACTTTTAACAAAGTTATATTTTATATGTTTTCTACTAAATAATGTATATTTCGTTATTTGAGTTTATATTTTTCAATGACTCCTCTAACATTTAGATGTCCAAAGGTCTTTTAATATTGAATTATAACTCCGTAAAAAGTACTACTGATTATAATCAGATTGGCGAAACATACGATCCGTGACTATCAACGCAATATATAGGCCTACATATATTTTACGCTGAGTGTTTGTACTCTTCTACAAGAACAACTGCAATAATTACGTTATTTACCACTGCGATTTTCACTTACAAAGGCCTAAGTAATTTGAACCGCACACTACAATGGCGTAATTTGCTTTATAGCTTGACACACGCAAAGCTAATTTAATTACACGATTAAACAGTGGGTGACTAAAAGCTGGCATCGTCCAGTAATAGCATCCATTCCATCCGCGTTTTTTTTTTTATGTCAACTTGTAAAATATTGCTTCTACCGGTACACCACAAGCTCTACAATAACGAGACAGGTCTGTACACAGTCGGCTGCTCACGCTTCGCATAGATTGTTGTCCTCTCTATAACATTACTTTCATTTCAACTAGGTTTTACTACGTCTTTACATGCCTAAATAATTAATTTTTACTAAAATGCTGCTTAGCAATTGCATGATCATCTCAGATCCATTATTTATTTATTGTCAGTGATAAACTCCACTGCAATACTACAAAACTCGCAATTCTTATACTTTAAAAGGAATGACTTTTCTTTGCTTAGGGGAGTAAAATGAGCGTAGGTGTGAATTTCTTACACACCGTACACATCTAAATACAAACTATGTTCTATCTTTATATCTTGTTGTCTATAAATTATGGTAATATTAGCTATGCTCTTGAACTAGGAGTTTCTAAATAATAAAACATTAAAATAAGTGAAAAAATATTTGATTGACCGTAGTATTAAATATTTTTAAATCGTATGGGATTTCTACGTAGCGTAACAAAATCATAAATTTCTCCATAAATTTACTGTAATGTGTACTGTAATTCTGAGATCTCACAAAGAAATTAAGGGGGTTTTTAAATGGTCATTTTAATATAAAACTAGTAATAAAGATTAGGTTTTCTAGAACAAATAAACGTACAAAATTTGTTGCATTTAATATTATTTTCCCATACCATTTCAGTTAAATTTATATAGGTAGGCCTATTTATATGTTATATGTATCTAAAAACAATCCTTCTCTTAGAATAGAAAACCCTAAATACTGAGAAATTTTAATATATTAGTTTTTTGACGGATCCTAATTTAGTTTCATCACATATACGGATATATGTGCACTTTTAGAAGAATTTTAAATGGATACTATTGTGGGAGCCCTTTCAATGGTCTTGTAAATGTGACAAACATGATATTTTCAAGACGGTATTATTGAAACCAAATAGCCTATTTAATATTTTCAAACGAATAGCGAAATTTCAATTGTCAAAGTTCTCTATCACCGGCAAATACAAAATTGTACCCAATTTTAAACTCATTCAAATAATGAAATACTGGTAAAAAAGATGCTTACATTTAATGAGTAAACTGAAACCTGAGTGTGTGACCTTTACAAACCAAGATAATTCAACTAAATCTTAGCAGAAGCCGATTTTACCCCAAAATTAATAATCATACAAGACAACCAACAGTAAAAACTCACGTAGAAAAAAATTGAGGAGTGGAAAAACGGGGAGGTAGATTTCTACCTGCATTAGTTACTTATCAGCCATGGCAACCCTTGCTTTGTTCCTAGTCGGCTCTCTTTGTTACCATGTGATATATTTGATTAAATAAAAACAATTCTGCTGAATAAGACCCACATAAACTTCTAAAAATTACTGTATAAAATCTATATTTCACCAGTTACGGACTGGCCGCGGGTTGCCCACCTTTTTATAGATCTAATCTTCTCAGGATTCAGTAATTGATAATGGTATCTGACTGAAAAACCTGGAATAAAGAGCATTATGTCCCTATATAGAAGTAGTGATGAAAACGAAGAAATTAGGAGAAATCTAATACAGACCCGGTGTTTACCCAATCGATGGTCGTCCGTTGGCATTGGAAATATATTGTTACAAAGAGATTAAAAAGAATAATTAATAATACACTTGCATGATGCTGACAACTATTCTAATGATGAACTGTGCTTAAATCATAAATGCAAACTGCTTGCCGTTAGGAAAACTGTCATATATATGATTTTCAACTTAACTGCTCAGATATTGTTTCATAAGAGATTTTACAAAACGTTAGAAGCTACAATATTTTCTATTTACATTTACAAAGTTAATTTATTATTGATCGACTATACTTTATTTATCACAGTGTACTAAATGACAGATTGTTTATTTCCAGTTAAAGATACACATTGAAAGAGATATTATTTTATATTTAGTGATTGTGTATTGTGTATATAAGTATATAAGTAAGCATAATTTGTGTATTGAATATATTCAAAAGTAAATTGAGTAGTTTTTCATTTTATTATATGATTTCATTTAATTAAGATATAAGCGATGACAAAATTTTGTTTAGTTTCATCATATGTATTAAGTGCATAAACAAGTTCATAAGTCATTACCGACTGTAGAAAAGATATTGTTAGTTAAGGAAAAACACTTATACTGTTACTATCTGTCTTGGAAACGAGATTAAAACTGAACTGTTGCTACATTTGTCCAGTGTAGGTAATTCAGTCCAATGATGATAGTTGGTGACGTCATATACATAACTGCTAATTGCAGGCAAACTGTTATTACTAACATTACTAACACCGCAGTAAGTGCTCGCTGTGGTGGCAGTAATATTCAAAGTTAAGGGTTGTTTTGCTAGACAATAGGCCCATTGTTTATGCACTGGGTGAAAATGTGATGAAAAATGGGTAAAAAAAACGTAACTGTACAATCAATGCAGATTCATAATCAATGAACTACAATTATCTCAGCCCTTACCGTAATTATTAGAGATGAAGAGTGCAAAAAAGTCTGTTGACATTAAAATAATTTTGGTATAATAAAATTTGATTGGAAAGAGTATCTTAATAGTGATCCAACACCTGATGGTTATGTATAATACCGATGTATTCGCATAAATAAACTGGTTTGGCAACAAAAGATTTTCTTTTCTCCAATGTCGGTTTTTTGGCCATTTTTTATTCTTATTATGTGTTAAAATTATTTGTAACTGGCATAATCTCTATAATTAGAGACGGTCGTGTGCTAGCAGGACTTTTAAAAAATAACTAAACGGAGTTCTTATCCCTTTCAAGTCAATACAAAATACGAAAGATACCAACCTTAGCCAAGGCATCTAAGCAAATATACATGCCTTTGCCGGCGTTTTTAAGAGCTAAGAATCTACGTACGGATGAAATTGACTTCGAAAATGATATAATAACATTCATTAACAAAATATACACTTCAAAATTGATTAACAGTGAAAAATAGCGAAACCCAAAAGCTTAAAACCATGTTTAGGTGTTGTCGGAAAAAAGATTACTAATTCGTAAACACATGATCATCCTAAATTACACATAGTAAATGGAATTATGAAAGAGCGCCTACAAAACATTAGAACGATCTCCTGAAACAAACGATCTTTTTAAAATACCTCCTAGACTTATTTGTATAAACCCACCAAATTTGAAATAGTTATTAGTTCATTCAAAATGTATAAAAATGGGCGTTTTTTTTAAGATTTTATGTTGCTTGTTGTATCTTTATTGAGTGATTCTTTTATACATTTGCTTTATTGCTTTATTATATATATTTATATATATATATATATATATATATATATATAGTCAACATAAAGCAAGATAAATGTCATAAGATTTGTCTGAGTGCTAGCTAATATATTTACGTTGGTCTTAGTGGTAACTATAATAACAACGAGTAAATCATGTTGGTTTAACATTTTACATAATTATGTTTTACATTATTAGTAATATCATATATGCAATCCCATACGTATTTGCCGGCGTTGACACGATAGGCTGGTTTCATAGCTAGCTTCGCTTTCTTCCGTTGGGGCTTTACTTGATATTAGTGCCCTAAATTCTTCCTTATGGATCTCGGAAGGAGGTGGCCTCTACTCCAAACCTTACCTATTCAGAACATCCTGCCTATCCATAAGTAGCGCAAAGGTTGTTATAGGACTATGTGCAATTTTATAAGCTCCTAATGCTAAGAGAAAAAAATTAACACAATATTTTTTTTTATTCTAAAAATTTTTTAAAAAAAAATCAAAGGGTATCAAATAAATAAATAAATTTGCTGTGGATATTAAATTTCACAGTGGTGAGCAGCGTCCTGACAAGGCTGAGGGCATTACACGCTCAGGTGACCGTTGTACACTGCGGTTTTAAGCTGTGGCTTCGTGTCGGGTTGCGGCTTGTAATTCAACATTAAAGTTATTGCAGCCTGTAATTGTATGAAATTATGAGCACCTAAACTATACTAGACGGGTACAAAGTTCACTAAAGTGTTAGGTTTAATTTATACAATCCGTACTGAAAGTATTTTGCTCTTTCGGTACATTCAGAAGAAAGTTGGAATTCATGTATAGATGTCACATTAACAATTCTCATTAAGGACCATTGGCTATATTTTCTTTTCATTCATACAGCAACTTATAAAGTACAGTAATTGAATTAAAACGATTTAATGGTGTTAACATGATATTTATAAAATAATACAGATTTAGCCTACTTCATCTGATATTTCATTACAAACTGGTTTTAACCGAGGTAAAAGTTTAAGGTATATTTTAGGATTTACCTAATTATTTAGTGATTTTCCTCTGAAAATCAACAACAGAATTCAAAATTTACTGTAAAGGTATGATATACAGTAAATTAATTTTTAAGCATGGATGTGGGTTGATATCAACCAAAAAAAACTGCTGGGATTTGTATGCAATATAACTATGGTTTAGAAACAGATAGGTTTGAAAATAATCTCTACATCTCAATTGCTAGTTTTCACTAAACACCAATTCACCAAACCACTCCACTATCAGTTGTCGTGTTCACTTCGATTTGTTTGAACATTCGATCCTATTCAGAATTAAATTAAGTACAATAAAAGTATTTAATAAAGTAATTTTACACATACGTAAAGCACAAATTTACAACAACAGTATTCGTCAAACTGTTATACTTCTATTTTTTTTTTGAAAACTGTTATAATTTTTGTGAAGCGATTTCAAAACTAAATTTTATAAGTAAGCCTAAAGAACAATATGTCTCGTAACGGGCTTTTTTTAGGCTAAACGTTCAATTTTAAGTTTATAGGCCATTTATTTAAGCCACTTTATAGTAGTGTTAACATTTCACACTCTTGGACTCAATTCGTATAAAAATTATATCTTCCACAATTTTTCATTGCCTTAGTGATTGCACATAAGTCCAATATAAAAATGTTCTCTAACGCTCATCCTAAATTCATGGAGTGAGTTCAAGCACAATAATCAAACAAGATAGAGAATATTGAAATGTCGTTTTTTTAAGTATTTAGGTTATCTCTTTCTCGAGGTCTCGAGCGGAAAGACATAAAGACTGACAGCAATACAGGCAATTATGTAGACAGACGAGTAGATATGAATATTGCCGATTCTGGCGCACTTTTGGGACAGTCAGGGATAAAATCAATGTAAAATACTGTCCATTGAACCATAAACAAATCTAAGAAATCTAACAGGAAACCACGAATGTAAAATACTGTCCATTGAACACATAAACAAATCTAAGAAATCTAACAGGAAACCAAGAATGTTAAATAACCGAATCTATAGCTGTTTTACTGTTCATTGTAGGCTTCTAATTTCTTAAGCTGTTTTAATGAAAAAAAATCCAGAAATCTTAATAAAAAAATCTTTATTCTACAAAGTTAATTGTAACACAGTCTTTATCTTTAATAGTCTTCTTTCCAGTAACAACCAAGTGTTAATTTTTCATTTTTGTTCATTCTATTAAATCTTTTTTTCATCCAAAACAGTCAAAATATCTGTTCGGTAAGTGTACTTTACAATCTTTCCAACTCGGCAATTATTGTAAACCCGAATTTATCTTTCATTTTATCCAGATTCAAAATTTTGTATTTCTTATTTTCTTCTAATTCTACTAATTTCTTGTATTCTTTGAATGTTAAATCACCAACCTTATTCAAAACTCTTGTAACAGTGCCATTTACATAGAAAAAAAAATTAATACTTCTACACTTTTAAGGTGAAAAAATCAACACTATACTTCCAAAATACACAAAAAACCGGGGTTTTGACCCTAAAAAAAACGTTTTTAGGGTCAAAACCACAGCTCTTAAGGTGGCATATACTAGTGTTTTTTGAAAAAATCCTGAAAAATCTACTGAATTTCTCTAATTATTGCGAATTTTTAGCTTTAAAGTTGATAATGTGAACGATATTTCTCGAAATTCTTGTTGTAAATATATTAAAATCTTAATGAAAAAATCTTTGGAAAAGTTAAAGAAAAAAAATATTGAAAAATAGTATTTATAGAATTTAAAATTACCCCCTACAAACCAATATAGTAATAAAAGTACTTTTATTACTATAAATACTATATTTTTTCAATAATTTTAAGTCTTAGTTTACAGATTTTTTCTATAATATAAATAGAAGAATCTACAGCTGTTTTACTACAATTTGTGCTGATTTGTGGTAAAATTCTAGTAAATTCTCCACTTTTCAAATGTGTTAGTTAAACAAATTTTTCTTCTTTAAATAGAAGAATCAAAGGCTGTTTAAACCATAAATTGTGCTGATTTTTATCAAAATTTTGATAAAAAATCCTTAGAAATCTACTGAATTATTGCTATTTTTCAGCTTAATAAAAAGATATTTTACTAAATAGTAAAAACTTGGCACATTCAAATTTTCCCTATTTAAATGGAGCGGAAAAAGATAGAGTGCCCGTACTGCAAAAAAGACATTTTCGAACATCATTTTTACCCGACATTATAAGTCAAAGAATCATCTGAAAAAATAAAGATATTTATGAAAAAGAACTAAATTATTTGAGGACTTGGGCTAAAGAAAATCAAATTGCCGATCACCAAAACATGTGTATAATATAGAAAAATTGCGGTGAATTAAAGAAAAAAGCTTTAAGGAAGATAAAAAAAGATTCTCAATCTATTTAATGATTGAAAAAAAAATTCAATCAAACGCTGAAAAATTGTCCTTAGAAACAAACGATAAAACTAAGTCTGAAATGATCGAAGAAGAAATTGACAAAACTCTTAACGAAAAACCTAAAAATATCATTGATGTAGAAGTTTTTATCCTCAATACACGGTCTTTTCAAGCAATACATTTTAACAAATTTAAATGAAAATTTCATGTCAATTTACAAATATCTTTCTATTTTGCGTTCCAGAAATTAAAAGTTTAATCGAAAAATTTCAAGAAACCGTTAAAAATATGAAGGGCTATCTCTCTTTAGAATGCGAATACGAACGAAACTTTAAGTGAACGGTGAAACACAAACTTGCCCAATGTATTTTACTATAAAAGCAGACGAGATCTTTGACATAAACGGACTTTATTACTAAGCAATTTAATAAATTAACACATCGAGAATCATCCAAATAAAGGTTTCTGGATGGACATTAAAACGTTGTAAAACAACTGATTTTGAGCCTTAATAAACACGAATTTATGTAACGCAGGATCATATATCGATTTTACCAAAGAAAATCAAAGATAAAAAAGCTTGTATAAATATCAAAAATAAAGATGATTATTGCTTTATTTATTCTATCCGATGCGCTATTGAAAAACCCGAAAGAGACTGCGAAAGAATTCAAAACAATATGAAAAATTTGTAAATGACGAGATATTTTCAGGTTTCGAGTATCCAATGTCTTTAAAAGATATACAATTATTTGAAAAAACGAAGCAGCAAAGCAAATAGTACAAGTATCCGAAATGTCTATCAATGTCTATACTTTTGATGTAAAAACTACACATAGTACCGTTGCAAATTTCAGAAGTTTATGACGCCAAGTTTAGAAGTTGATTTATTGTATGGTTAAACAAGATGATAAATCCCATTATGTTTTGATAACAGATTTAAGTAGATTAGCGAGTTCACAGATATCAAAAAATGCTCCACAAGACGTTTCTTGTGTCGAAGATGTTTAAGCCATTTCTAACAAATATAGTGCTTTATCAGATCATTTAGAAATTTGTAAGCAAACATGAAGTTTGCAAGGCCAATTATGCCGTTTCCGGGTCAAAACAACTAAATTTACCAATTACCAAAAAGAAATTTAGCCATCCGTACGTTTTTTATATGGATTTTGAAAGCATATTAGAGAAGATTCCCACATGCAAAAACAATCCGCAAAAATCGACCTACAACCAAGATTCAGAAGCATATTCCTTATGGTTTTACTCTATATTTAGTGTCTAATGTGACCAATCGTATGTACAAGGCCGATATGTTATCGAGCAAAAAACAATGAAGATGAGTTGCCGAACGTTCCTGCAAAAATTGTTTGAAGAACTCAATAAAATTATCAAAGTACAAAGTACATAGCTAAAAAATATAATTCAAAGAACATGAAGCCCATGAAATTGACTGACGAAGAAGAAATTTCGTATCAAAATTCAAATCTTTGCCAACATTTGTGAAGAAATATCGTATCAAGACACTGAAAAAACTTTAGGGTTTTTTACCAGATAATTGGAGTTTGCTTATGATGCATTCACAAAAAAATGCATGAGATCACTGTCCATTTGACTGGAAAAAATTTCGAGGTGCAGCTCATAGAATTTGTAATCTGAATTTGAAATTTCCTCAGAATATTCCCGTTTTCTGTCACAATATGTCTAATTACGATACGCATTTGTACATAAAAGAATTGGCAAAACAATACGGTAAATGTTGATTTTGATTGCAAACACCGATGAACGATATATAAATTACTCTGTAAATTCTGGATACGGGTATGAGTTTGATGGTGACAAACTAGAAAGTTCATAAAATTCTCTTTCGATAGACACGTTTAGATTCATGGCGTCATCTATCGAAAAAATTAGCGAAAAAATTTAAAGAAAGAAGACTTCAAAACATACAAATCATTTTTATACAGGATGGGACTGAATGAGATAATAGAAAAGACAGCCAAATGACGAAGAAGAGATTTTTTAAAATATTGTCAGGAAAAGGAATATTTCCCTATGAATTTATCGATAGTATTGAAAAACTTGATTACAAAGAAGAGCTGAAAAATTCAAGATTTCTATTCACTCTTGACAGATGAGAGCATATCTGAGAAAGATTATCAAACACTACTTAAATGTTTGGAACAAATTAAAGAGAAAAATCTGGGAAATTATTCTGATTTGTACAAACATTCAAGATGTTTTATTGCTCGCTGATATCTTTGAAAATTTTAGGAATATTTGTTTGAATTGCTATAAGCTTGATCCAGCACACTATCTGACTGCTCCTAGTCTTGCTTGGGATGCTATGTTAAAATTAACGAAAATTGAGCTTCAGCTAATTAACGATTATAACATGTATTTAATGATTGAAAAAGGTATTCGCGAGGCATTTCTCATGTGTATTAACGATATGTGAAAGCAAATAACAAATATTTAAAATATTTTGATAAGACAAAGCCCGAAAACTATTTACTCTATCTCGATGCCAAACAACCTTTATGGGTATGGTCTTATGCAAAAAACTGCCGTTTAGTGATATCAAGTGGATGGATCCTAAAACGTATACAAAAGAAGATAAAAGAGTGGCAAGAAAACAATTTTGGAACTCACTGGCGACGAAGATTATGGCTATATTCTCGAAGTTTGATCTTGGATATCCAACAAATTTTACACGAACATCACAAGGATTTACCTCTTGCTCCAGAACCATTTTAAAAACAAACTTTGCACAACTACTACTGGATAAAACTGAATACGTTGTTCATTCGAGAAAATTTGAAGTTCTATTTGGAACAAGTGTAATGTATTTTTGAAACATGTGGGAAATAGGAGTTTATTGCATTCGATCCAGAAGCCTTTTATGAAAGAATTACATTTTGATTCTTAAACTACAAACATGAGAACCAACAAGCTACAAAGCGCGACTTATTGAATAAGGACTATTTGATAAGCTGGGTGATGAAACAACCTCAGTTTTATGGAAAAATCTATGGAAAATGTGAGGAAAACGATGATGTGATTATTAAGTCTTGTGGATAATGAAGTAATTCTTCTAATGAAAACAAGCTAAGAAAACAAATTTCAAACTGCTTATTAACATTCTTTAGACGACAAACTGTATAGCGAGTTCACCATGGTACATAAACAAAAGGTTAAAATTTAAATCAAACCGATATTTACATAGGATTTTACAGGTATCTACGAACCTCTATCAAAATTGCTAAAAAATGTACAAGTTTTTATTTCACAACAAATTAAAGAGAGAGTTTTGATCGCAGAATTTGAAGTCTGTGTTACAATTGTGATACAGACAGATTTATATTTCTAGAAGTTGAAACGATGATCCATTAAATTAAAAAATTTATTAAAAGTGAAAATATAGATGACCTATTGATACAAAGCTGATTATCCAAAATAGGACGATTCATGGGAAATGTTTTCACTACTAAAAATAAATGAAGGTCAACATTTATAAATAGGGAAAATTTCAAAAGGACGAATTGAACGGCGAGTATATCATTAGAAAGAATTTTGGAGTGGTTATTAAGATACAAAGATTAAGTACTCGTACAAATATCTTAGACAAAACGTATCCAGTCTATGGTAGTAAAGGAAATTAAGAGAAGCGTTGGTAAAAATACAAAACAATAAATATCGAAAAAAACTTGAAGAGATGTTTGTTCGAAGTGATAAAGAAGAATTTAGGGAGATGACTGTAATTAAAAAAGCTATAAAACATGAATTGGTACACAGTTATCGCCATAAACAAGCTGGCAACTGAACAGCTAAAGATGTTGATAAGAGGAATTGTCCTAAGAAAAATAAGTTCGAATACATGTACCTTATGGCTATGAAGCAAAATCTTGATATATTAGACGAATTAAAATAAACTTGGAAACTTTGAAAATTGAGAAATAACCGTGGAAGTTTGTTTACGATCATGCCATTGAATTGAAAAAGTCAAAGCTGTAATTTTTTCTATATAATTGGAGGGCCCAAAAGAAATGTATTAAAGTGTCAAGAATTTTAAAGACTTTGTCGAAGTTTATTTCAAGATAAGACTAGAAAAGATGGATTATGCTATTATTGTAAGGATATGTAATAAGAAATAATAGAAAAGAATTATATGATAAAATCTGGAAAAATTTAACTTTAGAAGAGAAAGAGTGCACACGGGTGTAAAAAGGTTAAAGGAATATTTCAGAAATTTCTTATAATAATCTCCATTTATAGTAAAGACAACACATCAAAAGCTTATTGTAAAGATTGTGCTAAACAAATCTTTGCTAGTTAGACCACGTTCTTTGAGCGTCCTGTTGCGGAAGAGAAATTCAACATTAGCCTATAGTGTCCATAAAAGAACATTTACAACACAAAACTATCATTTAATTCGTAATGTTTTTAAAGACATTTTTCATCGTGTAATTTAGATATTTCCTACATAAATCAGTCGGAGATTATCTGCCATATTTGTAGTAATAATGATTTCCGTTGTAATAACAATATTCAAAGATTCTATCATTTGGTTGTAGTAGACTTTATTACTTTATTTTGAGATCTCCCTTGTCTTAATAAAAATTTTCCATTTCTGGGTAATCAATTTCAAGTTTCTTTCAATCCTTTTCGGTATTTCTCTTCTTTCTAGAGCTCCTGATAACTGTAACTAGAGGATGATTCCCACATGATGATTCTTCTTAAATTTAACGACAAAAAACATGGTGGTTTTTTTCTTATCAAAACTCTTTACAAACAAGATACTATGGTTTTCATTAAAGCTCAATTTTTAAACAATTTTTCTTTGTTTTGGCACATATAATGCCGTTTTGATTTCATCTTTAATCTTTGCAAGTAGCTTAACTTTGTCCCTCTATAATTATTTAAATTTGTTTTTCAAGTTTGAGAGTAAACAATCACCAAAATTTATACTGAATGACTTGGTAAAACATCTCTCGTAAACCCACATTGTTGAAAGCTTTTTGCTTCTATTATTTATGGAGGATCCCTTAAAATTAACGAATTAATGTGCCTGATTCATTAACTGAAAATAGTATTCTTTGTGAATATTTGTGTCGAGGTGGCCCTCGGAGGGGCTACCTTTAAACTTCTTTTGCAGATAAAAGTATTGAGATTCTGTACACCCTACATACGACATTTATTATCTAATCGCTTTTATCTGTATTGTTATATTCCAATAATTATCTGCAACACTCTATAGCCATTACACACCAAAAAATTCATTATTTTCGTCAACAATTGTTAAAATTTCTTTATTATTGAGCATTTTAGGTTGATTATTTTCTTCAGATCTATGACTGACTACCCATTTTAGATAGAAAAATTTAACCAAGCAATTATTAATTTTGAGTTTAAAGGTCGAGAAATAGTGTTTCTGGATGTAATTTTTGTAAGAGTCGCGATTTCGTTTACCCTTGAAATATGTTTTATCTGTCTAGTCTTTTTTGAAAGTTTAAAGGTTTGTCTATTCAATAGACCCCTTGATTCATGTTCCGTTGCTTCAACCAATCTTTATGGTTAAATTGTTGTTTTACTCTCATTATTTAATAAAATTTCTCCTCAGAGTCTTGAATAGTCAGATCGATTTTTTGAATTCTTTTTAATATTTTTTCTAATTGGAATATAATCGATTTCATTCGGTTTTTTCACTGATTTGTTGATCCATAAGCAACATTTGGGAAAAAAGTGTACCAAAATTTCAGATTCTTTGTGTAAATGTTCGGTTGATTTTCAAAACTAGGTTCAACGAGATTGCTTGTGCACTTCAATTACATCGAACGGTCTAAATTTTGGCGTTTTATTTCCTAAATATTACCTGGATTTGGCTCAATAGTTCTTCTTTTGAACAAACCCTAACCAAATCTACAATAAATTGCTGTAAACCATTATTCTTACTGGTTGGCTTTTATTTTATTTTTAATCTAGAGAGACTTCGATTTTTTTGCATTTCAAACTTGTTTTCGTCAAAGTTTAAAGATTTATCGGATTGGTTGAATGTTTTCAGATTAATTTTTAAGGGAATTTTTTATTTGATCGGAAAGTATAATAATCGCTTTGTTTATACCATAATATTTTTGTTATGTTCTTCTCACATAAAATCCTTTACAATAAGGAGAAACTTTCACTAATATTTATTACAAAATTTCCAGAATAAAAAACCGCTTAAACCGATTAAATTAATTTGATTCTTCCTCTAAGTGTATAGGATGTTCCAAGTTTAAAACTAAATTAGAGCTTTCTGAAGTCAACTTGAACTGCTTCATTTTCGCAAGCGTTGCATGAAATAATCATTCTATTTTAAATAAAGAAATTTTTAAAGCAAAAAGATCAGATAAAAACTTCAAAACGTTTGAAGAAAATACAGAAAGATCAACCAATCAGATTGTTAATTGTTGGTTCAAGTGGGATGTGGAGAAAAAACAAACTTTATTATTTGAATTATCATCTACAATAGGTTTGATTCCTTATTTCCAATTTGTACGGTCTTGAGTAAATCTTTAGAACAAGAAGCCTATTAAAAATTACAAGAAAGATTTGAAAACATTGAGAAAGAAACTTAAGTAAGAAAAATATCACATTTTTATTAATGCTTCTGAGGACAATAGTTCCGTTAAGCGAATGTAAAACCCAATTCGTTAATCGTTTTGATGATTGTATTTTAGAAAATCAAGACGGTATTAAGGAATATTTTTTGTTTCGTAATGTCTCCGTCACAAATAACATTTCTTGTATCAATCTTTCCAATGCTTTTCAAAGGATGATTAAACTAGTTATAAGAAATAACGCTGAATATGTTGTGTATTTTTAAGCAAGATGATCACTATTTCGAGAAAGATTTAATAAACACAATTATGTGGGATATGATTTGAGTTTTAAACCACTTTAATGAATTGTGTGATAAAATTTGGAAAGATAGAATATGGATTTTTAACTATTAATCTAACTTTGAAGCCTAAAAATGGTAAATATTTGAATAAATTTTCCATTATAAAACGTGTGTATAATTACGTTGTTTTCATGATTTTACGTTCACGTTTTACGTTTCGTGTTCTCGTTTTTACGTTCCACGTTCCACGTTCCACGTTCTCGTTCATGTTTCACGTTCATGTTTCACGTTCCAACCCCCCAAAAAAAAAAACCCCAAAACATATTCACGGTTCACCGTTCACGTTTCAATGTTTTCACGTTTCATGTTTCACGTTCCCAGTTCACGTTCATGTTTCACGTTCGTGTTTCACCGTTCATGTTTTACGTTCGTGTTTACGTTTCACGTTCCACGTTTAATAATTTTCCTAAATAAATGGCGAACCGTAACTTCAGATAGAAGCAAAAAAAATTGAACGTGAAACGTAAACACCGAACGTGAAAACATGAACGTGATCGTCGGAACGTGAACGTGGAACGTAAAAACGTGATCAACGTAACGTAAACGTGAACGTAAAAAACATGAAAACAACTTAGATTATCACACGTTTATATTGGAAAAATTTATTCAAAATATTTACCACTTTTAGGCTTCAACAGTTAGATTAATAGTTAAATATCCGTAGTATTCCTACCAAAATTTTATCACATAACTCAATAAAGTGGTTAAAAACTCATACTCAAATCCACATAATTGTTATAAATCTTTCTCGAATAGTGCATCATCTTGCTTAAAAATACACAAACATATTCAGGTGATTTCTTATAAACTGGTTTATCAACCTGTTCGATAATGGCATTGGAAAAGATTAGATACAAGGATATGTTTTTGTGACGAGACATTTTCGAAATATTCCCTTAATAACGTTCCTGATTTTCCAAAATAACAATCATCAAAAACGATTAATGAATTGGGTTTACATTCGCTTAACGGAACTATGGTTCCTCAGAAGCAATTTAAAAGTGTGATTATTTTTTTGTGTAAGTTTTTTACAAATATTTTCAAATCTTTCTTTGTAATTTTTTTTAATAGGCGTTCTGTTTCTAAAGATTTACTAAAAAACATTACAAATTGGAATAAGGAATCAACCTTATTGTACGATAAAATTCACTAGTAAAGTTGTTTTTTCCACATCCACTTGAAACCAACAATTAACAATCAGATTGGTTTGATCTTTCTTATTTTCTTCAAACGTTTGTAGTTTTATCTGATCTTTTTGCTTTAAAAATTTCTCCATTTAAATAGAAGATTTTCATCTTCGAAGCAAACGCTTTGCGAAAATGATAGCTGTTCAAGTTGACGTCAGAAAGCTCTAAATTAGTTTTAAACTTGGAACATCCTATACACTTAGAGGAAGAATCAAATTATTTTATCGGTTTTTAAAAGCGGTTTTTTATTCTGACAATTTTGTTATAAATATTAGTGAAAGTTCTCCTTATTGTATAGTTTTAAGTGAGAAGGAACATAAACAAAATATTATGGTTGAAACAAACGAGATATTATACTTTTCGAATCAAATAAAATATTTCACCTTTAAAAATTATTCTTTAAAACATTCAAAACAATCCGATAAAATCTTTAAACTTTGACGAAAACAAGTTTGAAATGCAAAAAAATTTATCTCTCTAATAAAAATTCAAATAAAATCACCAGTAAGAATAATGTTTTCAGCAATTATTGTAGGATTTATTAAGGGTTTGGTTTCATGAAACTATTGAAGCAAATCAGGTTTATTTAGGATATAAAACGCCCAAATATTTAGACCGTACGATGTAATTGACGTGCACTGCAATCTCGTTGAACCTAGTTTTGAAAATCATAACGAACATTTTTTTTTTACACAAAGAATCTGAAATTTTGTACACTTTATTCCCAAAAATGTTGCTTATGGATCATAAATCAGTGAAAAACCGAATGAAATCGATTATAATTCATCCAATTAGAAAAAATATTAAAAGAATTCAAAAAAATCGTTCTTTCTTACCTGTTCAAGAATACTGAGGGAAATTTATTAAATAATGAGAGTTTAAATACAACAATTTATTTAAGATTGTCGTAAGAATGATGAATCAAGGGGGGGAAACGAATCGGCTCTTTCCTTCAAATTTTCAAGAAAACAACTTTTGAATGTATAAATTACAAGAGTCTATGGCATAGGACCCTTTCAAAATTATTCATCCTGACCCTGTTTTTAATCAATGAATCTGGCGACTTTATTCTCGAAATAAAAATTACTAGTTAAATTTCTTTTCTATCTAAATGGAGTCAGTTGATAGACCTACTCAATAATCAACTTATATTCAATAACAAACATATCTTTACGATTGTTGACGAAAACTATGTGATCTGGTTTAAGGCTTAAATACGTACGTAGCAAATAAAATTCTAGAATATGAAAATACTATGCAAACGATCAGAATAAACGTTGACGAAGATGGATAAAAACTTCTATTTTAATCTAAATCTAAGGGGGGGCTTATAAATAGTTTATCTTCATAACTTCCAAAATAAACACTGTTTTCGCTTAATGAATCTGGACTTTTATTCTTTAATTTTGAGATCGCATAAACCCAGAAGCGAAAAAAAAATTATATTGTTTAAAAATTGGGTTACGAAAGAAGTATTACCTTTCCATTAGAAAAATATGGTGAGTACAAACTCAAAAACGAAATTATGCTAGTTAAAAAGATGAAATAAAACAGTTACAAATTTTCAGGTCAAATGAAATCCTTGGAAATAGAGAATCAAGAATTGCGAATGGAATTAATGAAGAGAGGATATGGTATGTAAAGATTTTGATTAAGAAAAAACACCATGTTTTTTGTATTATTTAAGAAGAATCACATGTGGGATTGGCCTTATTACGTTATCAGAGCTCAAAAGAGAGAAATACCGAAAAGATTGAAAGAACTTGAAATTGATTACCCAGAAATGGAAAATTTTATTTAAGACAAGGAGATCCAAATAGTATAAATCTCTACAACCAAATGAAAAGGGGGAAATAAATATCTTTGGAATATTTCATACAATCGGGAAATCATTTTTACTACAAAGTATGGCAGAATCTCGACTGATTTATTGAATATCTAAATTACACGATGAAAATGTTTTTAAAAACTCTCGTAATTATTGATATTTTGTCTGTAAATGTTTAGCATAACTAGGTAACCATTGTAAAATCTTTTTTTTTTTTCATATTCACAAGGGCATTTCGGTTTTATAACTTTCGCTGAAAATTTTTTTAGCACAATCTTTGCAAAAAAGATCTTTTCTATCTTTACTATACTGCCAGTTTATTTAAATTCAGAAATATTTTTAATTTCTTTACAAAAGTAACAATTTTTTTCTTCTTAAAGATTAATTTGTCCATTTTAACGTATAAATTCCTTACAATAACAGTCTTTTCTATTCTCTTCTTGACACTTTGTACATTTCCTTTTGAGACTCCATTTATATAGAAAAAATTATTACACGATGAAAATGTAAAACTCTTGAATTATGATATTTTGTTTGGTAAATGTTTTTGATAATTATTTAACCCATTTTATAGATTCTTCCACATTCACCATTGAGTATCGTCTTTATATAATCGTATGGTGATTCTTCTTTAATCCACAATCTTTTGACAATATGAGTCTTTCTTATCTCTACTATAGTGAATCACTATTAAACTCTGAAATTTTTTTAGTTTCTTTACATTTAAGACATTCTTTCTCTTCCAAAGTTAATTTTTCTATTTTATCATACAGCTCTTTATGATACTTCCTATATCAATCTTTACAATTATAAATTAATTCCATCTTTTCTACTTTTATCTTTATAAAATTCTTCAAAACCTCTTTAATTCTTTAAAATTCTTGACACATTGAAACATTTCCTTTTGGGCCTTCCATTTATATAGAAAAAAATCTACAGCTTGACTTTCTCACTTCATATTCATAAAACTTTTCCGGTTTTATTTCTTCATTATTTAAATCTTTTATACTATAAGTTACAGGACTCCTGTGTTTATTAATTTGATATAAATCACAAAGAATTTCTCTTGACCAATTGTTCTTATATTTGTTTCGAAAATGTTTGTTTTTTACTATACAATTCTTACATGCATCATTGACTTTTAAAATTTAGTTTTCGCTGTGAATTTTCAGGTGGAACATACTTGAAATACCGACTCTAATAACTCTTTTTTCTGCTTCCTTATCTACGTCTTTCGGTTTCATTTTTGACTTTGTGCTGATGAAACAGTATCGTTTATATTTCTTTACGAATTTTCTTGAATGAATATTCGATCCATTTAAAGTTTTTATTTAATCTCAAAAAAGAACCTTCATTCTTTCATTCTTGAGTTTCTTGTTGTATATCTCTCTACAATACTTGATTTCTCTTCGTTTTCAGTATGGATAAATCTTAATGTTGTATTTCCTCAAATACTTCGTTATAATTCATTTATTTTTTTTAAACTCTAAAAACCCTTATCCTGTTATGAAAGTACGATTTGGTGGTTTTGTGATTGATCTTTATTAGCGTCTTTTTACGTATATTCTTCGAAGGCTTTTGAAACATCTTTACCGTTTTTTCTTTTGATTAGCTCTTGACCAAGCATATTTTGAGGGGAAAGTTATCAATATAAATTTTAACTATATACTTTAAATCCATCATTTTTGATCTGAATTGTTAGACATTATAAACTAAATCTGCTGCCCATAAAATCGGTCAATTCCTAATGTTATAATTTTTCTCTTTTTTAAACTTTTTTTCGTACTGGTGCATGGAATTTCTCTTAGCTTCAATCTCGATTTTCTTATTTATTCTTCTAGATTCTTTCTTTACTTGTTTTTTTCATAAGGATTCTTTATAAATTTACTCTTATTTGTGCTTACATTGTTGAAACATTTTTGCTGCAATTCTTATTACAATCCGTTTTGAGTTTGAACGATCTTTATGTAATCTATATTTTTCGTTTTCTTTTTACACTTGTGACAGTGAATTAAATCATCTTCCATTTACATATCAAAGTTTCCAAGTTTATTTAAATTCGTCTAATATATCATGATTTTGCTTCATTTTTATAGCCCATACGGTTATGTATCGATCTTATTTTCTAGGATCAATTCTTCTTTATCATCTTTAGCGTTCAGTGCCAGCTTTGTTTATGGTAACAGTGTAACAATCATGTTTTATAACTTTTGATGACTGTCATACTCCCTAAAATTCTTCTTTATCTTCCAGAAACTAACATCTCTTTCATAGTTTTTCGATATTTATTGTTTTATGTACAACGCTTATCTTAATTCCTTTACACCTAAACTGGATTTTTGTCTAGATATTTGTACGAGTACATATGTACATCTTAGATCTTAAACCACCTAAAATTCTTCTAATATATCGCCGTTCAATTCGACTTTGATTTTCCCTATTACCTTCTTATTTTTAGTAGTGAAACATTTCATGATCTTTTGGATAATTCACTTGTATCACCGTCATCTATATTTTCTTTAATAATTTGTTAAATGGATCTCGTTTCAATTCTAGAAAAGAAACAGTCTAGCTATTCCATGTAACACAGATCTCAAATCTGGATCAAATACTTATTCTTTATTTTGTTGTTGTAAGTAAAAAACTCAGTACTATTAGCAAATTTTGAAGAGGGTCAGAGAACTGAAAATCCTATGTAAATCGGGTTTTGTTAAATTTTAACCTTTTTGTTTGTACATGTGACTCGCTATAACAGTTGTCGTCAAAGATGTTAAAGCATTTGAAATTTGTTTTCTTTAGCTTGTTTCATTGAAAATTCCTTCGTTTGCCTAGTTTTATATATCACATCTAATTTTCTTAAATTTGTCCATCGATTTTCCAAAAAAACCGGAGTTTGTTCATAAGCTTATAAAAGGTCCTTCTTTTCAAAGTCACTTATAGCCTTGGTTCTCATACTAGTGTTATAATCAATGGATAATCTTTCATAAAAGGCTTCTGTATCGATATGCAATAAACTCTATTCCACATGTTTCAAAATCATAACCTTTGTTCCATATATAGAACTTCAAATTTTCTCGAATTGAACAAAACGTATTCAAGTTCTTATCAAGTTGCAGGTGGAGGAGGATGTTAGGGGGTGTGCAAAGTTTTGTTTTTAAAATGTTATGGAGCAAGAGGTAAGATACTTGTGATGTTCGGTGGTAAAATTTGTATGGATATCCATTAGATCAACTTCGGAGAATACTAGCCATAATTCTTCAGTCGACCAGTGAGTTCCAAAATTGTTTCTTTCCATTCTGCTGTTGTATACGGTTTTAGGATCCATTCCACTTGATTTCGTTATATGGTAAATTTTGCATAAGACCATACCCATAAAGGTTGTTTGCATCGAACGGATACAACAGATTAGCTTTTCTGGTTTTGTCTTATCGAATATCTTTCAAATATTGGTTATTTGCTTTAACATTTCGTTTAATACATTGAGAAGAAATGCCATCCGCGAATACCTTTTTCAGATCATCAAATACATATTATAATCACTAATTAATTGTTAATTCTATCTTCGTTAATTTTTAACATTGCGGTTCACCATGCGAGACTGGGAGCTGTTTAGATAGTGTGCTGGGATCAAGTTTGTAACAATTTTAGACAATATATTTCTGAAATTTTCGAATATATCAGCAAGCAATTAAAACATCTTGAATAGGTTATTAGAGGATCACGAGTAATTTCCTAGATTTTTTCTCCTTTTAATTTGTTCCAAACATTTTAAGATAGTGTTGAAAAATCTTTTCTCCAGATATGCTCTCATCTGTCAAAAGTGAATAGAAATCTTGAAATTCTCAATTCTTCTGTGTAAATCAAAGTTTTTTCAATTACTGTCGATAAAATTCCATAGGGCAAATATTCCTTTTCCAGATAGAATTTTAAAAAAATCTCGTCGTCGCTCATTTGGCTGTCTTTCTATTATCTCATTCAATATTCTTCCATCTTGTACTTAAAATGATTTGTCATGTTTTTGAAGTCTTCTCTCTTTAGATTTTTTAGGCTAAATTTTCTATAGACGGAGGCGATGAATTACTGAAAACGTGTCTACAAGCGAAAAACTTGCATGAAACTTTCTAGGTTTGTCACACATCTAAATTCAATACCCGTAGCCAGAATTTACAGAGTAATTTATATTTCGTTCTTCGGTTGTTTGCAATTCAATTAAACATTACAGTATTGTTTTGCCAATTACTTTTATGTACAATTTGCGTTATCGTAATTAGACATATTTGTGATAGATAACGGGAATATTCTCGAGGAAATTTCAAAATTCTGTTTACAAATTCTATGAGCTGCACCTCGAAAAAATTTTTCCAGTTCAAATGACAGTGATCTCTGCATTTTTTGTATGCATCATAAGCAGAATTCCAATTATCTGGTAAAAACCCTAAAGTTTTTTCAGGTGTCGTGATACGAACTATTTCTTCACAAATGTGGCAAAGGATTTGAATTTTGATACGAAATTTCTTCTTCGTACAGTCGTGAATTTCATGGGACTTCATGTTCCTTTGACATATATTTTTTAGCGCTGTACTTTGATAATTTATTGAGGTCTTCAAACAATTTTGCAGGGACGATTTCGGCAACTCTTCTTCATTTTGTGCTCGATAACATATCGGCTTGTACATACGATTGGTCACATTAGACTACTAAATATAGAGTAAAACCATAAAAGGAATATGCTTCTGAATCTTGGTTTGTAGTCGATTTTTGCGGATTGTTTTTGAATGTGGGAATATTTCTCTATTATGCTTTCAAAATATCCATATAAATAACGTACGGATGGCTAAATTTCTTTTGGGTAATTGGTTAAATTTAGTTGTTGGACCCGGGAAAAACGGCAATTAATTGTGCCTTGCAAACTTCATGTTGCTTACAAATTTCTAAAATGATCTGAATAAAGCACTATATTTGTAGAGAAATGGCTTTAAACATCTTCGACACAAGAACGTCTTTTGTGAGCATTTTTTGATATCTGTGAACTCGATTAATCTACTTAAATATGTTGATCAAAACAGAATGGGTTTTATCATGTTGTTTTATCATACAAATAAAATCAACTTCTAACTTGGCGTCATAAATACTGAAATTGTGCTAACGGGTAGTATGTGTAGTTTTTCATCAATAGTATAGACATTGGATAGACATTTTCGGATACTTGGAGGTACTTTGCTTTGCTGCTTCGTTTTTTCAAATAATTGTATATCTTTTAAAGACATTGGATACTCGAAAACCTGAAAAATATCTCGTCATTTACAAATTTTTCATATTGTTTTGATCTGTCGCAGTCTCTTTCGGGTTTTTCAAAATTGGCGCATCAGGATAGAATAATATAAAGCAATAATCATCTTTAGTTTTGAGTATTTTTACAAGCTTTTTTTATCCTTTGATTTTCTTTGGTAAATCGATATATGATCCTGCGTTCATTAATTTGTGTTTATTAAGGCTCATAAATCTGTTGTTTTCAACGTTTTTCAATGTCCATCCAGAACCTTTATTTTGGATGATTCTCGAATGTGTTTATTTATTAAGATTTGCTTAGTAATAAAGTCGTTTATGTCTATAGGAGTCTAGTCTGCATTTTATAGTAAAATTACATTGGGCAAGTTTCTGTGTTTCACCTGATTCACTAGAATTGTTCGTTCGTATTCGCATTCTTAATGAGAGATGCCCCTTCATATTTTTAACGGTTTCTTGAAAAATTTTTCGTATTAAACTTTTTAATTTCTGGACGCAAAATAGAAAGATATTTTGAAATTGACATGAAATCTTTCAAAATTTTTTAAAAAAAAAAAATTTGTTAAAAATGTATTGCTTGAACTCCCCCCCTCGCCTCCGTGTATTGAGGATAAATCTTCTACATCAATGATATTTATAGGTTTTTCGTTAAGTGTTTTGTCAATTTCTTCGATCATTTCAGACTTAGGTTTTATCGTTTGTTTCTAAGGACCAATTTTTCAGCGATTGATTGAATTTTTTCATCATTAAATAGATTGAGATCTTTTTTATCTTCCTTAACATCTTTACATTATATCACTTCAATTTTTCTATATTATACATGTTTTGGTGATCGGCAATTTGATTTTCTTTAGCCCAAGTCCTCAAATAATTTAGTTCTTTTTCATAAATATCTTTATTTTTTCAGATGATTCTTTGACTTATAATGTCGGGTAAAATGATGTTCGAAAATGTCTTTTTTGCAGTACGGGCACTCTATCTTTTTCCGCTCCATTTAAATAGGGAAAATTTGAATGTGCCAAGTTTTACTATTTAGTAAAATATCTTTTTATTAAGCTGAAAAATAGCAATAATTCAGTAGATTTCTAAGGATTTTTATCAAAATTTGATAAAAATCAGCACAATTTTGGTTAAACAGCCTTTGATTTCTTCTATTAAGAAGAAAAAATTTGTTTAACTAACACTTTGAAAAGTGGAGATTTTACTAGAATTTTACACAAATCAGCACAAATTGTAGTAAAACAGCTGTAGATTCTTCTATTTATTATAGAAAAATCTGTAAACTAAGACTTAAAATTATTGAAAAAATAGTATAGTTATAGTAATAAAAGTACTTTTATTACTATATTGGTTTGTAGGGGGTAATTTAAATTCTATAATACTATTTTTTCAATATTTTTTTCTTTAACTTTTCCAAGATTTTTCATTAAGATTTTAATATATTTACAACAGAATTTTCGAGAAATATCGTTCACATTATCAACTTTAAAGCTAAAAATTCGCAATAAATTAGAGAAATTCAGTAGATTTTCAGGATTTTTTTAAAAAACTCTAAGTATATGCACCTTAAGAGCTGTGGTTTTGACCCTAAAAACACGTTTTTAGGGTCAAAAACCCCGGTTTTTTGTGTATTTTGGAAGTATAGTGTTGATTTTTCACCTTAAAAGTGTAGAAGTATTAATTTTTTTCTATGTAAATGGCACTGTTACAAGAGTTGAATAAGGTTGGTGATTTAACATTCAAAAATACAAGAAATTAGTAGAATTAGAAGAAAATAAGAAATACAAAATTTTGAATCTGGAGAAAATGAAAGATAAATTCGGGTTTACAATAATTGCCGAGTTGGAAGATTGTAAAGTACACTTACCGAACAGATTTTTGACTGTTTTGGATGAAAAAAAGATTAAAGAATTGAACAAAAATGAAAAAATTACACTTGGTTGTTACTGGAAAGAAGACTATTAAAGATTAAAGACTGTGTTACAATTAACTTTGTAGAATAAAGATTTTTTATTAAGATTTCTGGATTTTTTCATTAAAACAGCTTAAGAAATTAGAAGCCTACAATGAACAGTAAAACAGCTATAGATTCGGTTATTTAACATTCGTGGTTTCCTGTTAGATTTCTTAGATTTGTTTATGGTTCAATGGACAGTATTTTACATTCGTGGGTTTCCTGTTAGATTTCTTAGATTTGTTTATGGTTCAATGGACAGTATTTTACATTGATTTTCTGACTGTCCCAAAAGTGCGCCAGAATCGGCATATTATATCTACTCAGACGTATATATATATAATTTATAATTAAAA